>NW_024096660.1:1460000-1706817 GCF_016545835.1 Crotalus tigris
GCCAGCAACTTAAAGCTGCTGAGGTTGAGAAACACTGTTCTAGAATAAATCTGAAATCCCCCTCACCTCTTAGAACCTCTTCCAAACCAAGCCAATTTTCCCCACATTTTTTATTACTTGCTTTGTGTACACCCTCTCAGTTGCAAGAGCCTACGTGGTAAAGGCTTAGAATTAAGACTTAAGCCATCCATTTCACTTTTTAAAAAAATAAAAGTCCTTCCAACATTTTTGGCTGTGCTCACTTCTATGACATCAGGTATCAGCAGCCGGCAGTCAAAGAAATCTGCAATCCGTGGCAACAAAAAACCTGTTCACCTCTGCTACAGACATAATTGTGATGGGTCAATAAGCCACAATGAATCCAAACCAAAAATCCTGCTAGTATGTGAAATGCTGTGGGGAGCAGGACTATTCAGGCTCTAAAAATATCAGTCCCAGTGTGGACTCCAGCTCTTTCATGGCAGTATGAACCTCACTTTGTACTAAATTAGCAAATCATGTTTCAGAATTAGTGAATACAATTTTTCTTCATCTCTGACCTCCAGGCTTTATGAAATCAAGTAGGAAAACTAGTCTTAGATTAGTCACAGCACTTATTTGGCTTAGGACAAGCAGGATTCCTAATTGAGAAAAACTAATAACACTAACCTTGTCCCAAGTTTTATACATTTACAGACCATCCCTGTTTGAATTTAATTCCCAACACTCAGAGTAGCTCTATAACCATATAAATCTCTACATAGTGATTGCTTTAAAACAGAATTAATGTTAAAGGCCTGGGATCTTTATTTCCACTAAGCACTATTGTAGTGATTTCTTTAGCAGCTATATTAAGTAAGCAGATCTTTAATAAACTGAAATTGATAAAATATCAAATATTTTATGACAATTTATAAACTCTCCAAAAAGGAAAAAACAAACAAACCAGAAAGCCATCTATTAGATCTGGGGTCCCCAACCCCCAGTCCGTGGATCAATACTGGGCCACGGCACGCCAGCAACTGGTCCACACAAACAAGCAAAGCCCCATCCGTGGGATGCAGGAAGCACATAAAGCCATGCATCCCTGGGTCCACGGAAAAACCTCTCTTCACAGAACCAGTCCCTAGTGCCCAAAAGGTTGGGACCTCTGTATTAGATGGTTCCTTAATTAATGTTTTTGTTTGAACATATTATGGTTTGATAATGTCTGTTCTTAATAATACCAGGATATTTTGCAATCTCTTGAGATTGCAAGATACATATTTTGCAACCATTAAAATAAACCCGTCTATCTTTTGATCATAGTGATACACTTAAATGCTGAATTATAATCTATAAATTATATGTACCCATACCAAAAGCCATATCAAAATGTGATGCATGCATCATGATGTCATTGCACAAATGATGCAAATATTGTGTACAATTGCTTTATGACATTTGACCCACACATATAAATCAAATAATATGTGGGTCCTCATTTATCCTTTTATCCCCACATCTATGCAGCATATATTTATTATATCAATGCTGTGCTGACTGAAGGCTATGTAATTTCCTGCTAGCACTGGTAGAAGGCAAGTAAAATAAGCCATATTTTGGGCCTAGGGCCCAGTTTATATCTACCCCTTTATCTCATTAACAATCACCAATCCTTTTATAAATACCTCTTTGCTCCTGCTTGGCAAACAGGCAGCATGAAGGCTCCTTTATTACCAGAACCGTTCTATTTCATATTGTAAAATGCTTCTTAAAATACATTGACTAAGGGAGTTTTAAAGAGTGGCCAAAAGAGTGTTTTGATTAACTGAATCCAGTTACCATACATACAGTGATCTTTTTCAACTAAAGGAATTTGTATTGACACACATAAAGCACATAGGATCGAAATATTCAACTAATTTCTTTGGGGAATAGCAGAACATAATGAATTCTAATTATTTTAGCTGGAGGAAATTAGTAATTCAATTTCAAATACCTAATAAAGAGTAAAATGCTATGTCAAAAATAGAAAAAGAAACTGGCAAGTAGGAACACACACACCCATACTTATTTCAAGGGGATTGGGGTGAAAGTGTGGAGAGCCTCTAATCTGAAGACAAAAGAGGAGTTTTAAAAAAGATTTTTTTCTTTCTTTCAGAGTCTCACTGGACCAGCCTATAAAGTAGCTAGAGAATGGAAGTAGCCTGGATCAAATCTGAATCATTTTAGTCCAGCTTTGTGTTTCTTACAATGGCCAACCAGATGCTTCTGGATGCTCACAGCAGGAGGTGAACGTTTGCCCTTCTCCCCTGCCCCTCCTGCAACTGATATTTTGTGGGATGTATCAACTGGAATCTTTAAGACAGACTTTGATAGATCCACCCATCCTCCCACAAAATCTAGTTAATCCCTTTTAAACACAAAGTAGTGAACACCCTCATCACAATAATGAAGTCTTAGGTTAGTTGTATAGTTTATCTGTTCAAAATTTCTTCCAGTCAGGTTTGTTGGATGATTCCTGATTCTGATAGATTGAGAAAGGGACATTAAACTCTGTCTACTTAATTCATGCTTGCATAGTTTTATATTCTTTGATCTTAATCCCATTTAATAAACATTCTAGTTTTCCTCTTGTAGGTGTCCAAGCTTCCTAATCATTCTGATTCCCCTTTTCTACACGTTTTCTACTCTATTACATGTTTTCAAATGTGGCAACCAGAATTATACAAAGTATTTCAGGCACAGACCTATTTAGAATTATATACAGGCATTACAATGCTGGCAATCTTATTTTCAGTCCCTTTATTAATGATCTCAAGCAGAACATTGCCTTTTTCCCACACCGGATGTTGGCATTTTCACTGAGCTATTCACTATGACCCCAAAATATATTCTAGTTTAGTTATAGATTCCACCTGTAGTTTAGATTCCACCATGTATAAGAAGTTAAAGGAGCCCGATATCTATCACTTTATTCATATGTAAATTGAACTGCATTTACTATTTGATTGTCTATCCCCCCAATTTAAAGGGATGTTTCTAGAGCTCTTCATAATCACAGTTCTATCTCAGCAGCCTTATTTACTTATCTATACCAGAGTCTCAGCCTTTAGGAACTCTGAAAACCGGAAAACATTTTCTCTGGTTTAGAGGAATCTTCATTTCCTGGGTCACTAGTTTGGCACTCCTCCCAGACCCATAATAGCTCTCTTGCTTTCTTTAGCAATATTGTGGGATGGGCGAGGACACCAACTTCGGGAGCTCCAGTCTACTCTAGGACATTCATTTCTGCTTGGCTAAAAATATTGGGTCAGCTAGATTCAGCAGGTGATGATTGATTACAGGCTATCAAGCTGTTTTGGACTCCTAGTGACCACATATATGTTCTCCATGATGGTCTGTTCCTAACTGGTCCTTCAGCTCTTCCAGTGGTGCACTCATTGCTACTGTAGCAGCCTTTCCAGCTTGCTGCTGGCCATCCTTTTCTCTTTCTTTCCACCTTTCCCAGCATTAAAGCTTTCTCCAGAGAGCTAAGTCTTCACATAATGTGTCCAAAGTAGGATAATTTGAGCCTGCTCATTTTTACCTGCAGTGAAATCTCTGGGTTGATTTGTGAGGTGCAAATGAGTGAATACTCCCACCTAAATTTTGGAGAAATTTATAGTAATAGGATTACAAAGGAAAGAAAGACTACAGTGCATCTTGATTGGTTTTAGCCCATTAAAGCAAAAAGGTATCTTGAAAGATGATGACATTATAGGGAAAGCAGAAAGATTCCAGAGTGCTTGGCCTAAGCTTGATTGTTCCAATGGCTGAGAAGGCTACTTTTGACAAAATTAGCATGACCAGAACTGATAAAATTGATTTGATAGGGTTGATTGGCAAAGGGACTCCCTAGAGATACAATTGACCCACTGAGATATTCATCAGCGTCAGAGATTTAATTAAAGTTGTTAACATTTCTTCATTCTAAAATAGGCAAGATAAACTCTTCTAAAAGCAGCTCTCTTGATTGCCAAGATTCAGCAAGTGACGTTTTCACATTTTGACCGCTTTTTCGCATAGTTAGGATGGAGTAAATAACTCTTTGAAATAAATCATTCCTAGTTTTGTTCACCCTAGCCTGGAAGATAGACCTACTGTAATCTATTCTGTTATTTCTCTGTCCATAACTTTCCATTATGAATGTGCTATCTAATGGCATCCCTTTCAAAAACAGAATAGCCTTGAAAATGGTGCTGGAATCCTATCCCCCATCACCCCAACTGGCTTGCTATTCTGAGGAACATCAAAATAGTCTTGCTGGAAATATCTCAGAACTTTATGGCAATCATTGGTCTGTTCCAATTGGCATGCCAATCAGGGCATAGATTTGACCTGAATTTTTGGGTTGGGTAGGTTATGAATGAATATGGATTTTTTCCCCTATAGTTTCATTGTCAAGGGTAAACCATTAACTGATAGGATGTATACTTACCTGGAGTTGGATCTTCTGCAAACATGGAGACTTAATTAAAAATTTTCTTCAGCAAATTGGAAGATCTGAATAGCTTTTTGACGACCCTTTGAGATTTTCCTATCACCTTGGTAGGTGCTTCTGTTAAAGTGTCAGACTTCACAGCAGCCACAATTATACATTTCTCTTTTCAAAAAAATAGTATCCCATATTCAGAACAGCAGAGCATAGGATATACTAAACAAATAGTTTTGTTGAAGACAAGGAAGAAGTATTAAGTATGCAGAGTTGTCTGTTGTAGATCACTGCAATCCATGTTTCCAGTGCTGGGAAATTCTGGGAGTGGAAGTCCAGACATCTTACAATAGCTAAGGTTGAGAAACACTGCTGTAGTGGATGAGCTCATGCTGCCGCTGTTTGTTATCTAGGGATGGGGTGGGCATCTGAGTACAAGTCTTGTCTCCTACTGTGGAGAAAAAACCATTTGAACTCACATTCTAGTTAGGCTGTTTCCTAATTAATCTCTTACCTTGTTAACCAACCATTGCTGAGCTGATGCCTCTCCTCACTGCTATTTTAGCATAATGGTTGTATTATTCCAGATGCTGTAGGTCACTAGTTGATTAGTTTCCAGTCTATTGCAGAACAGTTAAGTGTAGATTTTCTACTTGGAGAGGATGGACAAAAGCCAATTTCAGAGCTCATTTTTTTTTCAAATTAGAAACCAATTACTTGTGCCAGAGCTTCATAGGCCAAAAAATTCAAGTCTTTTTTTTTTTAATCATCCTTTTGTTTCACATGCTCCTTTTGTGATTTTTATGTTGAGAACAAAACGTTATTTTAAGCATGTGTGATGGTGGAGGATTTGAATGGAAACAGTGGGCTAAAAGGATCAGTTCAAGAGTCTTCAGAAAGGATTCGGATGACAGGGTAGTAATAAAACACATGGAAAAGAGGTGTTAAAGGAAGAAAGAAGCAAAGGTTGCAGATATGAAGGGAGCATGTTTTCATTGATTTCCATGTCATCAAAACCGCATTTTTAGCATAGTTACAAGGGCATAAAGCATACCACGGAGTGGCTGGAAAACAAGAAATAAAACAAGGAGTAAACCACAAGGCTACATTTTCTATGAGCTGCGACCACCAAGGTAAAGGCGCGCGCTTTGACTATAGGACCACTCAGCGGGAAGGCGCCTTAAACTCTACAGGGTTCCCCCCCCCCCTCGGTTAGTGATTATTTTAAGACTATAGCTTTCCAGCTCGCAGGGCGATTGCACGGCAGGAGGAGACCCCACGGTACCCTGAACCGCAGCCAGCCAAGAGGCCTTTCGGAAGGTGGGCATTATTCTTATCGCTCTCATTGTCTCGCCTTGCGCAATCAAAAAAAAAACAAAAAATAACGACCGAGTACAAGAGAGGTGCCACGCCGCCGCGAGAAAGCACGTGCCCACGCTCCCCACTCTCCCCTTCCTCCGAAACAGAAGGGGGGGCAGTGCGTGCTCTGCGGCGGGCGTAGGGCCTATAAATAGAAGCGTTCTAATACCAACGGGGTGCGTCATCTCGCCCCGCCCAGAGGTTTGCTCAACCCCCCCCACCAACGCAGCGCGCCGAAGGGGAAAACCAGGTAGCAACAGCGGCGGCTTGAGCGGGAGCGGCTCATGGGCGCCTCGGAGGCGATGTCTGCTTTCCTTTCGCGGACTTTGCCTCCAGCGCGCTGGACAAACGCAAGCCCTCTTTGCAAGACTTCGCAAGAGAACGAGCGACAGTCTCCCCCGCCCCCCGAATCCGAAAAAGGAGGGGAATTCGCTGCTTGCGGGTCTGGAGCGCCGAAGAGCGACCTCGTGCCAAAGAAAGCGGCTCCCGTCGAAAAGGCAGCGCCGCCAGACGCCTGTCGCTTGGCAGGGGGAAAAGTCGCGGAGCAGCTTTTCGACGGATTTCTGGAGCAACTCGGGGACATCTGGGGCAGGAGGGCAGCATTCCCTTCCGGGAAGGAATGGGAATGTTTCTGGAGGTTGGGACAAAGCAGTGCTAGTTCACGCGCAGACTGACAGAAACATGGCTCAGGCTGAAAGGGAAAGAAAAATCCCTGCACGCAAGGAAGGTGCTGGAACACTGCCGTGTGGTGTTCCTTGTCTAAGGGGAAGAAGGCCCCAAGTAGGTGGGAGGAAGCTGCAGGGTTGGAAAATACCATTAGTCGTATCAAAAATTGGAAGGAGAAGATCGTTGCTATTCCTGAATATAAACTTTATAACTAGAGTAGGAGCAGTGGGGGGGGGGGGAATGTAAGATAAACTAAATGTCCGGTAGAACCAAATCCTGGTACCAGCACCAAGTTTCAGAGTGTCTTGAAACTGACTAGTGTCCCTACAGATAGTGCAGAAATGGAAAAAGCAATGCAAGAAAACCCACATGAGAAAAAATATGGTAAAAATGAATGGCTTTACTTACATAGGATTTAAAAGTGTGCAAATCATAATAAAGAGACGTTATTTGCACATAAACTAGATAACAAATCATCTTTAAGGGTAGTCCTCAGGTTGTGACCACTCTGGCCTTTTAGAAGGTACTGCAGAAAAAGTGCTTATGGTCGGTCTTCAAAATTCCAGCAATCCCAAGGTCATGCGATTGCAGTTTGGGCACTTGGCAGCTGGCTTGTCCTGTAATCATTATTTGTGAAGTCTGCTAATAACCCAGAAGGGAAGGACTCAAGTCGTCCCCATAAATTGACCCTGCTCCTAATTGCTTTTTCTCCCTGCTAAAGAGTATGAAATCCCAGGTTCTCATATTCTGTAACATGCTTCTGCAACACACCTTTCCCCCACTCTGTAGTGTCTGTCCCCAGGACTGTAGCATTCCTCTGTGCAGTACTCATCTGCCCATTGGCCTGCTTGCTGGTTGCTTAAGGAAACTCCTCTTGTGACTAGGACTTGCAGCTTTCCCTCCCAACTTGCTTCTTGAAAGCTGACACCAAGTGTCAAGCCACAATCACGTGAAGTTCTGCTAAACAGACTGCAATTCTCACTTAACATCGCCACTGGGATTGCCCTCATTAAATAATCTGGTCTGTGACATTGCACTTTGCAACTATATTGCTTATTGGTGGAAATTCCCATCCCAATTATGGCCGCTAAACGAATACTACCTATAATTTTGAACATGAATGATGCATAAGAATAATTAAAGTTGTGCAGATTGTTGAACTAATGGAAAAGTGTATTGTAGAATTAGCAACAAAATGTGTCACCTGAAGCAATTTCAAGTCATTAAAAAAAACACAACCCAGACTTACAATGTTGAGGAGGGACATTTTAATTATTTTTCCTTCCTGCTGTAATCCTGTGGAGGGGATCTTCTATTGGTGCAGTTTACAGGTCCCTAGTTTACTGACTTTTATGGACCTTTATGGATTACTGCCTTGTGGCGAAGGGGCTTGTGTAACTCAATGAAGCTATAAGCTATGCCGTGCAGGGCCACCCAAGACAGACAGGTCATAGCAGAGAGTTCTGACAAAATGTGATCCACTGGAGAAGGAAATGGCAAACCACTCCAGTATCTTTGCCATGAAAACCCCATGGACAGTACTAAAAGGCAAAAAGATATGACGCTGGAAGATGAGCCCCTCAGGTCGGAAGGTGTCCAATATGCTACTGGGGAAGAGCAGAGGGCTAGTACTAGTAGCGCCAGAAAGAATGAAGCGACTGGGCCAAAGCCGAAAGGACGCTCAGCTGTGGATATATCTGGTGGTGAAAGGAAAGTCCGATGCTGTAAAGATTTTTTCTCCATAGGAACCTGGAATGTAAGATCCATGAATCAAGGCAAGCTAGACGTAGTCAAAAAAGAGATGACAAGACTGAACATCGACATCTTAGGAATCAGCGAACTAAAATGGACAGGAATGGGTGAATTTAACTCAGATGACCATCAGGTATACTACTGTGGGCAAGAATCCCTCAGAAGAAATGGAGTAGCCTTCATAGTCAATAAAAGAATAGGAAAAGCAATACTGGGATACAATCCCCAAAATGACAGAATGATCTCAATTCGAATACAAGGCAAACCATTCAATATCACAATAGTCCAAATCTATGCCCCAACCACTGGTGCTGAAGAGGATGAAATTGACCGGTTCTATGAAGCCCTACAGCACCTTATAGAATTAACACCAAAAAATGATGTCCTTATCATCATGGGGGATTGGAATGCTAAGGTAGGAAGCCAAAAGATAACCGGAATAACAGGCAAGTTTGGCCTTGGAGTACAAAATGAAGCAGGGCACAGGCTAATAGAATTTTGTCAAGAGAATACGATGGTCATAACAAACACTCTTTTCCAACAACCCAAGAGATGGCTCTACACATGGACATCACCAGACAGTCAACACAGAAATCAGATTGACTATGTGCTCTGCAGCCAAAGATGGAGAAGCTCTATACAGTCAGTAAAAACAAGACCAGGAGCTGACTGTGGCTCAGATCATGAGCTTCTCGTTGCAAAATTTAGGCTTAAATTGAAAAAAGTAGGGAAAAGCACTAGGCCACTCAGGTATGAACTAAATCATATTCCTGATGAATATACAGTAGAGGTGACAAATAGATTTAAGGAATTAGATCTGATAGACAGAGTGCCTGAAGAACTATGGATGGAAGTTCGCAACATTGTACAAGAGGTAGCAACTAAAACCATCCCAAAGAAAAAGAAATGCAAGAAAGCAAAATGGCTGTCTGAGGAAGCTTTGCAAATAGCTGAGGAAAGAAGGGAAGTGAAAGGCAAAGGAGAAAGAAAGATACACCCAATTGAATGCAGAATTCCAGAGAGTAGCTAGAAGAAATAAGAATGCCTTCTTAAATGAACAGTGCAAAGAAATAGAAGAAAACAACAGAATAGGGAGGACAGAGATCTCTTCAAGAAAATTGGAGATATGAAGGGAACGTTTCATGCAAAGATGGGCATGATAAAGGACCAAAATGGCAGGGACCTAACAGAGGCAGAAGAGATTAAGAAGAAATGGCAAAACTACACAGAAGAACTATACAAGAATGAGCTTAACGTCCCAGATAACCACAATGAGATGGTCACTGACCTCGAACCAGATATCCTAGAATGTGAAGTGAAATGGGCCTTAGAAAATCTGAGCAACAACAAAGCTAGTGGAGGTGACAGTATTCCAGCTGAGCTATTCAAAATCTTAAAAGACGATGCAGTAAAAGTGCTACACTCAATTTGCCAGCAAATTTGGAAAACTCAACAGTGGCCACAGGATTGGAAAAGGTCAGTTTACATTCCAATTCCAAAGAAAGGCAATGTCAAAGAATGTTCAAACTATCGCACCATTGCACTCATTTCACATGCTAGTAAAGTTATGCTTAAAATCCTACAAGCTAGACTCCAGCAGTATGTGGATCGAGAACTACCAGAAGTACAGGCAGGATTTCGAAGAGGCAGAGGAACTAGAGATCAAATTGCCAACATACGCTGGATCATGGAGAAAGCTAGGGAGTTCCAGAAAAACATCTACCTCTGCTTCATTGACTATGCTAAAGCCTTTGATTGTGTGGATCACAACAAATTGTGGCAAGTTCTTAAAGAGATGGGAATACCAGACCATCTTATTTGCCTCTTGAGAAACCTATATGCGGGTCAAGAAGCAACAGTGAGAACTGGACACGGAACCACTGATTGGTTCAAAATTGGAAAAGGAGTCCGGCAAGGCTGTATACTGTCGCCCTGTCTATTTAACTTATATGCAGAGCACATCATGAGAAAGGCAGGGCTAGATGAATCAAAAGTTGGAATTAAGATTGCCGGGAGAAATATCAACAACCTAAGATATGCAGATGATACCACTCTAATGGCAGAAAGTGAAGAGGAACTAAAGAGCCTCTTGATGCGGGTGAAGAAGGAGAGTGCAAAAGTTGGCTTGAAACTCAACATTAAGAAAACCAAAATCATGGCATCCGGCCCTCTCAATTCCTGGCAAATAGATGGGGAAGAAATGGAGGTAGTGACAGATTTTATTTTTCTGGGCTCCAAGATCACCTCAGATGGGGACTGCAGCCAAGAAATTAAAAGACGCTTGCTCCTGGGGAGGAAAGCTATGGCAAATCTAGAAAGCATACTAAAAAGCAGAGACATCACCCTGCCAACAAAAGTGCGTATAGTCCAGGCCATGGTTTTCCCAGTTGCAATGTATGGCTGTGAAAGTTGGACCATAAGAAAGGCTGAGCGCCAAAGAATTGAGGCCTTTGAACTATGGTGCTGGAGAAGACTCCTGCGAGTCCCTTGGACTGCAAGGCGTTCAAACCGGTCAGTCCTAGAAGAGATCAACCCCGACTGCTCTTTAGAAGGCCAGATCCTGAAGTTGAAACTCAAATACTTTGGCCACCTAATGAGAAGGAAGGACTCACTGGAGAAGGGCCTAATGCTGGGAAAGATTGAGGGCAATAGAAGAAGGGGACGACAGAGAATGAGATGGCTGGATGGAGTCACTGAAGCAGTAGGTGTGAACTTAAATGGACTCCAGAAGATGGTAGAGGACAGGAAGACCTGAAGGAACATTGTCCATGGGGTCGCGATGGGTCGGACATGACTTCGCAATTAACAACCACAACAAAGTTTACTGACTGATGATTTAATTTGGATTCTGCTGGAGATGGAAAGGATTCATCTTCTTTTCTGTATACTGTGTTCCCAGTCTATATTCTTCCAGTCCTTGGATATTGTTTATAATAACAAGTTGAAGTTATTTCATGGGATACTTTACGTAAAGTGTATTTAGACCTTCATTACTGCTTATTTAAATAATGGAAGCTCAAGTAGAATGTATAGTACCAATTAGGAAAGACATAAATATAGTCAAGATGATTCAGTTAGAGGAACTATAAAAAGCTGGAAGGCTCTATTTCAGAATCAGAGTCTTTCCTAAATGAAGAAAATAAAAAAGGGAATTAATGAATATATCCAAGTTGACTGTAAGGGAGATTTTTTAAAAAAATAATAAACCAATGAATATATATTGCTAAAACATTTCATTTGACTGCCCTAAATCTCCTACTATTCAACTGCCAGTAATAATATTATGAGAGAAAAGAATAACTTTTACTCATTGTTTACACCTTGATAATAGTGTCTGCCCTTATTCACTCTTTATCTGAGGTTAAAAATATCCCATTAGTTTAAATGATGGTGGATCTGCGCGCGTGATGGTGGCTACTTTGTAGCCGTCCTCCTGGGTAAGTGTTTGAATCGCTATGAACAGCGGCCATCAGCTGTTCAGCGGTTCAAAATCCCCCTCCCGGGCAAAGTGGGGGGGGAAGAGGGTTGTCTGAATAGTGGTAGAGCCACTCTCATGCACCCCCAAGGCTTTTTTTGGGGGGTGAGAGGAGTGCTCCCACGGAGTTCAGACTGTCTCCGCTTCCCAGCTGCTTTTGTCCCTAGGGACAAAACAAGCCACTGCAACCACCTCCGCGATTAAACTGATCTGGTGAGTTTTTTTTAGAGGCGGACAGAGCTGAGTAGAGGATTTAGCTTTTGCTTTCTTTGATTTTATTTGGATTTTAAGTTTAAAGATTTACTTTTACTTTTATATTCCCTCTTTTTATTTTTTTTCCTTTTGTTGAAAGGGAAAGTAAAATGGCAATCGGCAAGCCTTTCGGTTTTTTGGGGGGGGGGAAGGTAGAATGACGATCGGCAGGCTTTTTGGTGTTTTTTTATCCTTTTCCCTTTTTTTAATGATTGGAACGGAATGTGGATTTGATTTTGATGTTGGGTTTGGATTTTAGAAGCATTATTATTTTTGTTTAACTTCTTTGTTTTGCTTTTTGTACTTTTAAAAAAATGGAATGGATTTTTTCTATTTAATTATTTTTTTCTTCTTCCCTTTTCTTTTTTTAACTCCTTTCTTTTTATTATAATGATCTCCTTTTGAAGGATTTTTTGATTTTTTGGAGTTAATCTCTCTTTTTTTTGTTTAATTTTTGTAACTTTTAAGAAGGAGTAAAGATTTTTCTAAGATGGCTCCAAAGTGTTCAGTATTTTTTATTATAATGATCTCCTTTTGAAGGATTTTTTGAATATTTTTGGACTTAATCTCTCTTTTTCTTTTGCTTAATTTTTGTAATTTTTAAGAAGGAGTAAAGATTTTTTTTAAGATGGCTCCAAAGCGTCCAGTAATTCCTACAGCTCCTAAGGTGGTTTCTTCTTTGGTGTTATCATCAGTGCAACAACCTAAATCAATAGCTTCACCCTCTTCCTTAGTACAGCCAATAATTGTGAAGGATTTGCAAGATATGATGGGAAATGTTATATCTCAAATTAGGGCAGAAATGAAAGAGATTTTAGAGGAAAATAATAAGATTTTGAAGCAAGAGATAGTTTTGGCTCTAAAAGGAGTTGCCTCTGTTCTTGAAAAGCTGAACTCTCGTGTAGAAGAAAAAGTGGAATTGATGGAGGGAAAATTTGAAAGCATGGAAAAAGAAATGGAAAATGAGATTCTTATGCTTCAATATAGACAAATGGAATATGCCTTAAGAATCAGAGGTTTGGGAGAGTCTGTGCAAGGAGATCTGAGAGAGACGGTTGCAAAGGACTTTGCTGTGATTTTGAATAAAGAAAAAGAGGAAATATTCAGTGAAATTGAAAAATTATTTAGAGTTAACTCTGTGGTGGCAGTGCAAAAGAATTTGCCAAGAGATGTGGTAATTTACTTTGGGAAAAGATCTCTGCGCAACGAAATTATACAAGCTTTTTATAAGAAGAGATTTCAAATTGCTTCACAAGATGTTATAATTCTAAAGGAGATCCCATCTAAAATTTTAAGAAGAAAGGAGTTTGCTTTTTTAGCAGATGAACTTAAAAAGAGACGAATCTTGTTCAGATGGGATGTTCCGATTGGAATGGTGGTGAATTACCTGGGGATATGTTATAGACTTAATACTGTTTCTCAAGCAAAAGACTTTTATACTTCGGTCCTGGGGGTATGTTCATCGCCATCTATTAAGTTTAAAGCTTTGGAAGAAAAGAAGGTAGAATTGCAGTCTGAAGAGCCTATACTTATGAAAATTGGGAAACCTCAGTTTGAGGGGCCTCAACAAGTTGAGATGGAGGAGCAGAGGATAACCTGTGCAACATATAACTGTAAAGAAAAGGAGCAACAGAAGAAGGTTAAGGAAGCCTCACAACTATTGGTTTCTGAATCTGTGGGAGAAGTAGGATTTATAAATTTTTTGGAGCAACCTTTAAGGGTAGAATTGCAGTCTGAAGAGCCTATATTAATGAAAAATGGGAAATCTCAGTTTGAGGGGCCTCAACAAGTCGAGATGAAGGAGCAGAGGACAACTCGTGCAACATATAATCGTAAAGAAAAAGAGCAACAGAAGAAGGAGTTTAAGGAAGCCTCACAAGTATTGGCTCCCGAGTCTGTGGGAGAAGCAGGATTTATAAACTTTTTGGAGCTACCTTTAAGGGCAGATTTCAAAGCACTTCTTTCGAGATTTATGGATAAGAGAGACTGACAAGGATGGAGATCGAATGAAAATTCTAGATAAGATGTTTAAGTTTAAGTACTTAGTTTAAGTATTCAAAAGAGTACTGAGTCTGTGGGAGAAGCAAGATTTACAAACTTTTTGGAGTTAGCTTTAAGGGCAGTTTTCAAAGCACTTCTTTTGAGGTTTATGGACAAGAGAGACTGATAAGGAATGTGTTTATTGTGGATGGAATTATTTTAATGGTTTATGGACAAGAGAGACTGATAAGGAATGTGTTTATTGTGGATGGAATTTGTTATTGGTAAAGATTTAAATGTGTATAAGGGAATTCTAATGTTTTAAGTAATGTTCAAATTTGTGTTTTGGAGGGAGTTTATAAAGAATGATGGATAATAACGTAAGTATGATATGAAAAGGTTCAGAGTATATTATAATGTGTTTAATGATTGGGTTTTTTATTATTATTATTATTATTATTATTATTATTATTATTATTATTATTATTATTATTTTTTTAAGAGAAGATAACTTGTTTAATTAAATGTACCTAGATTTGTTTAGGATTTATATGTCTTTTAAGTTTTTTTTTTTGATAGGAGAGAAGATTATGGAGATTGAATGAAAATCTTAGATAAGAAGTTTAAGTATTTAGTTTAAGTATTCAAAGAGTATTTAGTTTTAATGGTATAATGAAGGTTTATATGTTTATTTTTGTGTTCTAGGAGAAAGAAAGAGGGAGAGATTAGATTTTATATTGTAGGTATAGATATTCAAAGAAAGTAATGTTTAAATTTGTGTTTTGGAGGGAGTTTATACAGAATGATGGATAACAATATAAGTATGATACTAGAAAATGTTTAGAGCATATTATAATGTGTTTAATGATTGCAATTATTATTTTTTAGAGAAGATAATCTATTTAATTTAATGTATTTAGATTTGTTTAGGATTTATATGTGTTTTAAGTTTTTCTTTTCTTTTTCTGAAAAATTTTAATTAAGCCTGTACTCAGCTCTGGGAAGGTTGGGGGAGGGTTTGGGAGGTTTGGGGAGGTGGGGGAGGGTATGGGAGGGTGGGGGGGGTTGGGGAGGGGATTTGTTTTGTAAAATTTAAAAAACTTTCAATTAAAAAAAAAATGTTCCAGCAGCATGGATGCTATAAAATTGTCTTACAGAGCTAAACTGCTCCTATCTCACCTCTTGTATTTACTTCTATAAAATGATTGTTGGTTAAACTATTAACTGATTACCGGTAGCACTCTTCTTTTGTGCCACTTTCTTTGGTTTTTGAATTGTTGTCTTGGTTTAACATGCATTTTATTCTTTATTATTTTTCTGGAAGTTATTTATCTTTATTATAGTCCATTTTGGATCTTTTTGGATAGCTGGTATATTAGAAATATTTCAGTTTTAATTAATTACAGAAATGAATACATTTGCCATTTGTGTCTTTCTCTTTTAAACATTTATCTTGCAATGGCTTAACATTTAAAAAAAAAAAACATCCAAAAGCCAGAGGCCAGAAATGAAGGTGATGATCATTGGAAACATCCAGCATATCTGAGTGTCACCAATCCTCAAATGTTGTTCCTCTTAAAAGGCCTTGAGAAAACCAGGAATGAGAAAGGACACTATAAGGCAGTGGTGGCAAATCTATGGCACGGGTGTCAGAGGCAGCACTCGGAACCCTCTCTGTGGGCACACGTGCCATTGCCCCAGCCTTGCTTCCCCCTGCGACCCCCTCTTCTCCAGCTGCCCCCCTGAAGGGGACTTGCCCTCAAGCGTGGCCCACGTGGAGCAGTGCAGCCAAGGACATGGCAGCAAGGCAGTGTAGACAAGACTCTGCCCTCACACGCCATCATGCAGTTGATGCTGCAGGGCGCGGGCAAAGGGTGTTACCACCATAGTGCTGCTGGACCTCCTGGTCAATCTGGCAGGCACTGGAGATGGTGAATGGTCCTGTGGGCAGGCAGGGCGGGGGATGGGGGTGCAGAGCGGGGGTGGGGCAGGGGGGTGGAGCAGGGCAGTGCCAGTTTTTGGGTACTTGGTCTCTAAAAGGTTCGCCATCACTGCTATAAGGTAATGCCAAGAACAACAAATCTCACAGAAAGTTGTTGATATATCTTAGTGGAGAGAAGATTAAGTTCTTTTATACTTCCTATATACATGGATTTGAATGCCAAAGCTCTCCTTCATGTGTTTGTGTGTGTGTGTGTGTGTGTGAGTGAGTGAGTGAGAGAGAGAGTTCAAACAATCCTATTTTCCCTACCAATATGATCATGAGCACTTCCTTTCAAGACCTTAATTGCTACCCAATCATTCTGTTTGCCATCTCATATTATTCCTCATTGTCTATTTGGTCTTACTATGGAAGAATAAGCTTGTAGAGTTTAAGAGTGTGAGTTTCTGGATTCCTAAAAAAAACCTGAAAAAATATAAGTTTAGTACTAAATATTTTGAAAATTGTGGGGATAATATGCTAGTATCATACTGTGTCAAGATTGCACAATTCTGGAGGCAAGAGCACTCTGCATGGTTGGATATAAATTATGTTCCTTTTTTTCTCTTTCTGTTTTCTTGATTTGCCATAAATCTCTTTGGTTTGTTCAATTAGTTTTGGATCTTTTGACAAACAGCTAACAATGAAGGAATTGTTTAAAAAAAGGATTTACAAGGGTAGTCAAAAGGAGTTATTTTTCCAGTAGACCTGGGATCATTAAAAATATAATAGTACTGTAATTGCTTAATAAAGGTACCACTAAGTCAAAAGCATTCAATAGTACCGTATATGCCGGCGTACAAGGCGACCCGGCGTATAAGACGACCCCCGTCTTTGGCACCGAGTCACATTCCTAGAACGTCGTCTTATATGCCGGAAACTACCAGTATTTCCGGCGTATAAGACGACTTGGCATATAAGATGACCCCCGTCTTTGGCGCCGATTTTAACACTTGTGGAAGTCGCCTTATACGCTGGCATATACGGTATATTTAGTGGATAGTGTCAAAGAAGCTACTAAAGAAAATTTCCTCCTCCCTCCCCCCCCATAAAGGCATTATTGCTCACATAAGAAATTCCAAAAGGAACTGAAACCAGCACCAAAGAAATTCAGGGACAAAATATATAATGGGGAAAAAAATACATCTATTGCTGGCAAAAGTTAGTCCAAGAATAATTTAAAAAGTTATTTAAATATCTAAAATCGAAAACTGGCTATGGAAGCGATTGCACCATCAGATGACAATGGAAAAAGGAGTACTAAATGAAGATAGCAAAAAGGAGAATCTGTTTTTTAAATTCTCCTAGAAGGTCCAAAAATGAATTTGAGGAACTGGGACAAAAAAGGCAGTAAGCTTCTACATCATAATGATGACAAGTCATAAAGTTCTGAGGGGATTCCTAAAAAATCATTTAGGGGATTTTTAACAAAAAATATATCAAAAATATTTAACATGCCTAAGATTAGTGATCATATCAGAGGACAGGAAGGAGATAAGAGAGGATCTAGGAAATTATAATAGGTGGCTGGATATCTGTTCTGGGTAAATCAGTAGAAAACTTTGTTTTCTGCAAAATTATTCAGAGATAGAAGTGTTAACAGATATATGAACAGGACTCATACTGTGGTGGTGGTTTCTTAGATTCACCAAAGATTCTCCAAATCTAGTATCTTGGGAAAAAAAGCCCTAGCCACTTCCCAGCTTCCCAAAACAAGATTTGGATACAGCTGTTGAAAGAAAATCTTCATCAGGGTCCAGTCCAAGCTGGGAATAAACAAAATGGAGACTGCTTTAGAAAGAAGGTTCTGTTTATTGAATTGCCAGAAACTTCAGTGACATAGCATGTGTTTCTGGGGTGGCTGACCACGTGGAGCTGGTAGTGGTGGGTTTTTGTGTTTGGAATTGTTCCTTTTCTTGTGGCATGAACTTTTGAATGTGTCCTTTTGGTATTCTGATGATGGTGGGTTAATCCTATTACGTCCTAAAGGTCATGTCCTGCTTCCCTGGGGCTGTGGCTGATGGCTATGTCCTGTGTTGGATTTTTGGGTGAGGGTTCTAATTCTGTCACTCTGCTATTGTTCGCTATCAGTTTTGCTACAAGGGATTTCAAAATATGTTGTCTTGAATAGGTTTCTGCCCAGTAGTATTTGCACATGAATGAGGCCTCAGTCTTTCTGAATGGAATTATCAAATCTGCCTTTCTACAGAGCTGGCCTGCTGAGTTCTGTTTGGGGCTATTAGGAAAACCTGGGCCTGCTTTTCTGCCTTTAAGATCCTTTGGGAAAATATAATAATCTGCCTTTTTAATATTCCCCAAAATATTTCTTTCTCTAGAAAGGTGGGTGGGTGTTGACTTCCAACACACCTAAAAGCAATATATTATTTATAATATCAGGCCATTTTCTTACTATTGAATTAAAGCTCTATCTACCTCTTCTGCTTTGATATAAGCCGATGCTATCACAAAATTAGCTGTCTGTATCATATTGGTAGTTCTCTTACATCTGTGTGACTACCTTCGCAATTACATTGTTCTGATTTATAGGACTACTAGCCATAGGCAAGGTGATCGCTCTTCTATTTCTGTGTTACTACCATTCTTTTCAATAGATCACTAATCTTCAGACAAATCTTCCCTAATCAAGACTTTGCAACCTGGATGAGTTATATTTTGATACCTGCCAAAAGAATCTGGCTATCTTGATAGTGCGCAAGCTGAAATGAGCTGATCCTCTTCTGAAGGTTAATTCCCCCCCACCAGTAAAAAACAAGATAAGAAAAAGAAAAAAAGTGCTATAAAAACAAAGACCAGGTGCGTAACAAGCCAACCTCCTCAAAAAAGGGGCAGATGATACATTAGCTAAGGTGGAACAAAAACAATTCAACTTAAGAAAATTTGGATCATAACTTTGTAAGGATAGATATACTTTGTAAATAAATCAGTGCAGGAATTACTTGTCTGGCTTCAGTCCTGAAAGTGGGACTGGAACTACTTAAATAAGCTCATAAGAAAGTCCCAAATCTGAGAAAAAGTTTTGAAAAAAGTAGAAAGCTGTTACCAAAATATTTTTTTGTGAATGGACTGGCTTTTCAACCTTTCCTTTATTTTAACAATGGTTAAAAACTTGATTTTACCTTGTATCTTACTGACAATGTGAAAACTAAATGTGGGATGCAGCTGCAGAACAAACACAATTTTAGGCAGTGTCTACTTGATACTAAAGTATAGTGTCAGAAGAATGACGATGATGATAATGGCTTCCTGACTCCATTGTGAATTTGGCTGGCTTATGGATAAAAATACAAAGAAAACAAAATGCACCAAGAGGGAAAAAAAGACAGCTAACCAGAAGAGCGAATAACCAACTTAAAAGGCTATATAAGGAATGGTTGGATGTGTTGTATAGCTTGCAGATCAGAAGCTTGTAGAGAGATAATGACAGGTTTTTTCAAGTGTTACTAGAGCTGTCCTTTATAAAAAGGGGCAAACTCTTCAAAGTTGTTCTAGATGATAAAAGAAGAAATTGAATTAATTTACGAGAAAATCAGTTCTATTTGGATCTAAGGACACATTTGCTCATAATGACAGAGATTCAGCATTGGAAAAGTCTACTTTAGATAAAAGTGATGAATTCTTTTTCCTGGAGGCATTTAAATAAAGCCTGGTTGGGCCAGTTCTTGAGATGCTGCAATACAGTAGAGCAGTGGTTCTCAACCTTTTTAATGCTGCGACCCCCAACCGGTCATAACTTGAGGACTACTCAACCGGTCGTAAGTCGAGGACTACTCAACTGGTGCAGCACCGTTTGCAGAATGGGACTTTTGGTGGGCTCAGCAGGGCAGAGACAGCCTGGACAATTCCTATTGGCTTTTGAAAGCCAATAGAATTAAACTCTATTCAAGAGAGTCTATTCTATTGGCTTTCAAAAGCCAATAGAATAAAAGGGAGTAGCACAGCTAAGGAAAAGGGGGAAAAAATGGCGGACTGGGTTGTTTGGTGACCCCCGTGAAATGGTCGTTCGACCCCAAATGGGGTCCCGACCCACAGGTTGAGAACCACTGCAGTAGAGGATCTCTGTTCCAGCACTTACAATCTAAGACTGTGTTGTTCTGATGCAAAAATGTCCATGGGCCTCTCTGAGCTGGTTTATCTATCCTTTTCACACTTCCCATTTGGCATTCCCAAGTTCAAAATAATGTGCAATAAAGTGACTTGGGAACATAGTAAACATGTGTCTACACCACCAAACTGATTTTAATTATGCCAGCATAATTAGAGATACTGAGGGAAATATTAGGACAGAAGTAGCCCCAGACAAGAGAGACAAAATTTGCCAAAAGTGCATAGCTCTTAAGTCCTATAGACCTACATAACTGAAACTGATTAAGTGGTGGACCACCAATCTCTTTCATCAGGGGAAGAGAGAAGTGATGGGAAATGGGAAACTAGCAAATAATACAAGTACAGGTAGTCCTCGACTTATGACCACAATTGAACCCAAATTTTCTGTTGGCAAGTGAGACATTTCATAAGTGGGGTTTGCCCCATTTTACAACCTTGCTTGCCATAGTTGTTAAGTGAATCACTGCAGTTTTAAGTTGGTACACGGTTGTTAAGTGAATCTGGCTTCCCCATTGACTTCGCTTGTCAGAAGGTCACAAAAGAGGATCACATGATCCTGGGATGCTTGCAACTGTCAATTGCCAAACATTGAATTATGATCATGTGACCATGGGGATGCTGCAGTGGGGATGCAAACAATTATAAGGCACTTTTTTCAGTGCCATTGTAACTAATGAATAGCCACTAAATTATTTGTTGTAAGTTGAGGACTACCTGTAAACACCTGATTATATTCAAGATATTTCACTGAGGAAAAATTGGGGGGAGGGTACATCTATCAACTGATGCCTTTTCAAAAACTGCACAAATAAGGATTACACAAATGCTACCTCTTCTCACCTAACAAATTAATGGATAGCAGGCAAAAAAAAAATAGGCTAATCAAGGAACCAATAAGGAGGAAACTATACCCCCTCCAAAATTAGTAGGTTGAGCAACTACAGTGAGGAAAAAAATTATTTGATCCCCTGCTGATTTAGCACGTTTGCCCACTGACAAAGAAATGATCAGTCTATAATTTTAATGGTAGGTTTATTCTAACAGTGAGAGACAGAATAAAAACAAAAAAAATTCAGAAAAACCCATTTCAAAAAAGTTATAAATTGATTTGCATTTTAATGAGTGAAATAAGCATTTGACCACTTTGCAAAACATGACTTAGTACTTGGTGGCAAAACCTTTGTTGGCAATCACAGAAGTCCGATGTTTCTTGTAGTTGGCCACCAGGTTTGCACACATCTCAGGAGGGATTTTGTCCCATTGCAGATCCTCTCCAAATCATTAAGGTTTCGAGGCTGACATTTGGCAGCTCGATCCTTCAGTTTTCTCCACAGATTTTCTATGGGATTAAGGTCTGGAGACTGGCCAGGACTTTAATGTGCTGCTTGAGCCACTCCTTTGTTTCCTTGGCCATGTGTTTTGGGTCATTGCCATGCTGGAATACCCATCCGTGACCCATTTTCAATGCCCTGGCTGAGGGAAGGAAGTTCTCACCCAAGATTTGGCGGTACATGACCCCATCCACCGTCCCTTTGATGTGGTGAAGTTTGATGTGGTGTTCCCTTAGCAGAAAAACACCCCCAAAGCATAATGTTTCCACCTCCATGTTTGATGGTGATAATGGTGTTCTTGGGAATCATAGGCAGCATTCCTCCTCCAAACACGGCAAGTTGAGTTGATGCCAAAGAGCTTGAACTTGGTCTCATGTGACCACGACACTTTCAACCAGTTCTCTGAATCATTCAGATGTTCATTGGTAAAATTCAGACAAGCCTGTACATGTGCTTTCTTGAGCAGGAGGACCTTGTGGGCGCTGCAGAATTTCAGTCCTTCATGGCGTAGTGTGTTACCAATTGTTTTCTTGGTGACTATGGTCCCAGCTGCCTTGAGATCGTTGACAAGATCCTCCCATGTAGTTCTGGGCTGATTCCTCACTGTTCTCATGATCACTGAAATTCCATGAGGTGAGATTTTGCATGGAGCCCAGACTGAGGGAGATTGACAGTTATTTTGTTTCTTCCATTTGTGAATAATCGCACCAACTGTTGTCACCTTCTCACCAAGCTGCTTGGCAATAGTCTTATAGCCCATTCCAGCCTTGTGTAGGTCTATAATCTTGTTCCTGATATCCTTTCACAGCTCTTTGGTCTTGGCCATGGTGGAGAGTTTGTAACCTGATTGATTGCTTCTGTGGACAGGTGTCTTTTATAAGGTAACAAGCTGAGATTAGGAGCACTCCCTTTAAGCAAGTGCACCTAATTTCAGCTCCTTACCTGTATCAAAGACACCTGGGAGCCAGAAATCTTGCTGATTGATAGGGGATTAAATACTTATAATGCAAATCAATGTATAACTTTTTTGAAATGCATTTTTCTGGATTTTTTTTTGTTGTTATTCTGTCTCTTGCTGTTAAAATAAAACTACCATTAAAATTATAGATTGATTTGTTTCTTTGTCAGTGGGCAAATGTACAAAATCAACAGGGGATCAAATAATATTTTCCCTCACTGTACAGTATATTTAAACAGGCAGCAAACCCCACACTTACCAGCACTGATCTTACCTAATTGGGTAATGAAATGTCTGCAAACAACCAAGTTCAGAAAGTACCAAGGGTGTTTTACTTCCCTACCTAAGCAAAGCAATCAAACAAGATTATTATTGGACTTGCCTGTTGGAATCTCTCTAGCTATAAAGTTGACTCCGCTACGTTGATTACTTTCCTGGCCTCCTTTTGTAATTTTGGTTCTCAGCTTCCCTGCACTTCCCAAATACTAAAGAACTAAATTCTAAGGTAGGCACCAGATTGCTACCAACCTCGATTATTGTTTTCTGCAACTGCATCATTTTCTCCAACCTGAAGGCTTATAGCTCAATCAATATTTGGGTTGTTTCAAGCAATTCAGTCACTGTAAATTTGGCTTCAAGTGGTTGTGTCATCTGTATCCACATCTAGTTAGTTACAGAAGCACCCACTAATGAGATGGTTGGCTGAGTGCTTTTCATTCATTTCTTTGGCAGCCTACTTGTAAGATATTTATTTTAGCTATCGGTATTATCACAGAGTTGTCAACCACTACAGCAGAGTGGTTAAAACCATTATTGTACACAATTAATTCACTTTCTCTCTACTGTGAAAGTGGCAAAAAATAAACATCTTGAGCCCGACACTCCACCATTGCCCACAGGCTCTGAGAAGTTGCTTATGTTTGCAGAAAGCAAACAGGAAACGGCAGTTGACTCGTGCTACTGTTTCCTCTCAATTACCCAGTGGGGATACCCACAAAATAAAAGAATGGAGGAGGACACAACTTCTGTATGGACATGCATGCATGAGCGTGTACATGCACACACACAAACACTTAGAGCTTTGGAATGGACACAGCATCAGCATCTGGAAAGGAGATGAACATGAGAAAAATAAGACAAATTTCTCTATTCTCAGCATTTAATCTGTAAACTATGGCGTCCTTGGTGCTCTCTGAGCTTGGTTGTTTCCTTGCAGATGTTTCATTACCAAACCAGGTAGCATCATCAGTGCTAATAAGGTTCCTTCAGAACCCTGGTTATATTTTACAAAAGAAAAATTAGAATCTCTATATAAATATAATTCCAATTTAGCAGCAACCATAAGGTGATTTGTGTAGTCTCCATAAATTAATTAAATGTGCACTTTTAAATTTATTTTTCATACTTTTTTCTATTCTTACAGGTTATACAGAGAGGCAACAAGCTAAACAAGGTAGAAAAACACTTTTCCTAACAACGGTTTGTCTCAAAATTCACCCTGGGTTTTAATTTCTCTAATTACATAACCTTTTTTTACTGTCATAAGACTAGAGGTTTATATGTGATAGAGAACACTTAAAACAATAAATCTCAGGATGTGGACTGCATAGTTATCACCAATCTTCTGACCTTTTGTAAAATTGCTAGGTATAGATCATATTCTTGAAAATATGCTGAGAGTCATGGCATTTAAAAATTCACAGATTTTAAAAATTAAAACACATATTCTCATTTACTGAATTTTGCAGCCAATAGCAGCCAGTGGTATAATTCTTCTGAAGGGCAGAAGGTTTGGGGAGGTTGTTCTATGGCTAATGCTAAAAAAAAAGAGAGAGAGAGAAAAAAAAAACAGGTTATTCCTCAAATCATTTGTACATGAGTAAGGATTCATCAGTGCCCTGTATTCACTGTATTTGACCAAAATAATAAGTGTTATAAAATTACCTCCATAGAAATAACTGTAATAATAATATTTTTGTACATGTAGTCCTCGACATACAAACACAATGGAACCCAAAATTTCTGTTGTTAAGTGAGACATTTGCCCCATTTGACAACCTTTTTTGCCACAGTTGTTAAGTGATAAGTTGACAAGTTAGTAACCCGGTTGTTAAGTGAATCTGGTTTTCCCATTGACTTTGATTGTCAGAAGGTCACAAAAAGTGATCACATGACCATGGGGCAGAGCAATGGTCATAAATATGAACCAGTTGCCCAAGTAGCTGAATTTTGATCACATGATTATGGGAACGCTGCAAAGTTTGCAACTGTGAAAAAGGGTCAGAAGTCACTTTTCAGACCCGTTGTAACTTTAAATGGTCACTAAATGAACTGTTGTAAGTTGAGGACTATCTGTACTGTAATTTCAAAATCTGTGTATAATTGAAACATATTTGGCGTGTATGATTCTTTGATCAGTGATATGATCAAGCAAATCAGATTTCTTACAGTCTCCTACTGAGTAAAGATTACAGTGACTTCTCATTGCCCGGAACTCTTGTAACCCTTGCTGAATGGATGCAGCCCTTCTGCTCTGTGGTAAGATCCAAAGAGCTCCTTTACTTTTGAGCAGCAGATCATGTTTTGCTTTGTTACTATGCTTTTTTTCTTCCACTTCAAGATCTTAGAAACACAAATGGTTTGAAAATAAACACAAAGATGTTCCTGGGCAATTCAGAGCAAAACAAATGATAATGAACATACAGGTCAGTGATGGCGAACCTTTTAGAGACTGAGTGCCCAAACTGCAACCTAAAACCCACTTATTTATCGCAAAGTGCCAGGGTCTCATCAGCATTGTGGTGCCCTGGGGGGGGGGGCAGGGAGGTGCCTCTGAGTACCGCCTCTGGCATGCAAAAACTGGGGTCGCAAAAGTGGGCCACTGTGCTGCAAGGTGCAAAAACGACCGCCTCCGCACCACGGGGTGCAGATACAAGGCGCTGCACCATGTAAGAATGGGGCAGGGCTAGTGAGTATCATGCAGACACTAGCCCCGCCCCATTTGCAGCAGGTGCTTGTTTGCGGCCCTGTGTATGCATGCACGCATGTAAAATGCTTCCCCCTCCCTTTTCTTCCAGTCCACCAATCGACAATGATTGGTGACCTCGGCTCTACCACTTCTACTCGAGCTTGCTAGTTGGCCGCTTCGCCTCCTTTGTGCTGGGCAGGGCTCCTGCTCCGGGTGGTGGGGGCGGCCTGATGCACCTACTGCTGGCGGCGGTGGCGCCCGTGCCAACAGAGAGGGCTCTGAGTGCTACCACTGATATAGGTGTTCAAACCATCCACTAACAGGCATCTCTGTGCAGATTAACAAGCTATTAAAGCAATTCAAAAGAGATAAACAGCCAGGGAAAAATATAGAAATGCATGATCTCTGAAGCTTTTAGACAGCTTGGTTTGGCACCAGAAAACAAGCAGTGTAGGTGCCAACCATGCCCTTGAAAACAGGGCTTCCACAAAAGGAACTTCATCGTAAATAAGACCCTGTTCTTTATAACCATCCCTCTATGTTCAGGGGCAGCCAAAACAGAGCAGTCTGTTCTTACAATGGATGGTTTCACATACATTATGCCAACAAAAACAAACTACACTGAAATAGAAGATGGTGCATGAATCAGCTTTGGAGTATATTAAGCTTTGAGTTGTCTGCTTTGGCCAGAGAAACTTAATGCAGGCCTGGTAATCTGTGGTAAATGCCACCCAATTTATGGCAGCTTTAGGGCTATACTTTGGCAACTGCTTCCAATCCCGGTCTTCAGAATTTGGGAGGTTTGTAACCCCTCCATCAACTGAAAGACCCAATCAGTGTTGTAGCCAGATGATTTAAGCAAATAAATAAAGAATTACAACACAGAAACTTGGCTACATCTTGAAGAGTCTCTGAAGCGCTGCCTGTTCTCAGATCACCAACTGAGCCATCTTGAAACCATCTCCTGCAGGCTGGCTGCAGGCTGCAATGAGGTGGAGTCGTCAGTGAAAGACTGGCAACCTTCCCCAATCCTTAAAAGCCAAAACAGTTTGGCTCGCTTCCAGCAAGAGCAAACTCTTGCTCATTTCCACCATTAAGAAAAAAAAATTGCTGGAAAATCCACATTCTTTATTAATCAAAAAGATGAAGCAGGTTTCCAGCACAGTTTTATGGAAGCCAGCCTTCCAATTGTGTGCTCCTCTTAACTTTTTCTCCTGTCAGAAGCAAATCTGAGGCTTTTTTTCATTTCCAACAAACTAGGGTACTTTTTATGTCCAAATGAGGGACTGATATTAGCATTATGTATGGTTTCACAAAACAGCATAGACCAGACTGATCATTTTACTTACCAATTTGATATTCTGCTTTTCCACTGTTTTTAACATAAAGAAGGTACAGTTTAATTATGTTTTGAAAAGAAATTTACATTTTAGTTTCAGAACAGTTGTAAAACAAAATTCAATAGGACTTCTTATAAAAAGGTAAAGGCTTCCTCTTCCAGTCGTGTCTGACTCTAGACTAGAGGGAGGTGCTCATCTCCATTCTTCAGCCGAGGGAGCCAGTGTTGTCTGAAGACATCTTCCATAGTCATGAGGCCAGCATGTCTATGTGCCAAAGGTGCATAGAACACAAAGCAAATCCCATGATCGGCTTATTTCTCAGTCTAAACCATTGGTAAAATTAAATTCAGTCTATTCAAATTCAAATGTAATTGTGACACAGGAAACCACATCTGATTAGTCCAGTGGTTCTCAACGTTTGTGTGACAGCGACCCCTGTCACACAAACGTTCTGCGCATGCGCGGTGCGACGCGCATGCGCGGGCTGCCCCCATGTGCGACGCGCATGCACGGGCGTCCCGTGCGTGGTGCGCACGTGCGGCGGCGCCCCACCCGTGGTGCGCATGCGCGGCGCCACCCCCCATGCATGGCGCCGCCCCCTGGGGGGAGAAAATGGCGGATTGCCTTCTTTGGCGACCCCCGAAAAATGGTCGATCGACCTCAAATGGGGTCGCGACCCATAGGTTGAGAACCGCTGGATTAGACAATTAATTGAATTAATTATATAATTTCCAAAGAATAAGTTCTTTAGAAACTGGAGTATAGAATGACCAAAATATTTGCAAGGAGATTGTTTGAGAGCCTAATATGTGTAAATTTGAGAGCTTAATCGGTAAGCCCACTGGAGATGGGCAGCCAATACATTTAAATAAATAAGTAAATAAGTATGACAAGCAATAACTCAACTGTTAAATAGGAGAGCACCAAGCAGAGATGAAATGCCCACTGAAGCTGCAAGAGAAGAGTCACTTTAAGTATTAATAGCTCTATGCCAGTAAATATGGAACAAGATTGCAGGGCCTAGAAAATGGAAGAGATCAGTTTTTATGTTCAGTTTTATACTGAAAAACAGAGTGATGGGAGTTTGTGCAAACTCTTGAACCATTTCACTAATTCCTCACAGATAAAAAATTTGGTTTGAAATCTTACAGAGAAGAATTGATCTTTCTATAGAGAAATTTCAAAAGCACAGGGATATTTCTGAAAAGGCAAAGAGGAATGAGATCAGGTAGACCAGTGTTTCCCAAACTTGACAATTTTAAGGCATGTGGACTTCAACTCCCAGAATTCCACAGCCAGCAACGCTGGCTGTGGAATTCTGGGAGTTGAAGTCCACATGCCTTAAAATTGTCAAGTTTGGGAAACACTGAGGTAGACTATACAGAAGATAAATAATAGAGAGCAAGAGAATAGAAGAGGGAGGTTTCCCAGTTGAACAAAAAATAGCGTATTTCAGTCAAAGATTTTCTAAATTGTCTATGAACAAATCATAAGTTTTCCCTTTATGCAATTGATGGAGCAGGCTTGTTCATTAATATTGATAACATATCAAGCCTTGTTGGGATCAGCACCAACCATAATTAATTTGCACCTAAGAGGTACAGGTTTTATTCCTATTCGTCTATCATTCTGACCACTCGTTTTTTTTTTCTCATTTTCAATATCTAGAAAGTGGGCTTAAAAATCCAAGTTTTGTCTTTATTTATATAATTGCTTTGCTTTGACTATAATTTGAGCCTTTTGTAAATTAGCAAATTTTCTTGGAAGAAAACGTGACAGCTATGATAAATGTATGTAGTTTTCAGAAATAAAGATACAACAGGAAACTTAACAATCGCTCTAGCTACATACCTGGGCTACAAAAATCGGGATGGCAAGAAAGACAAATGGAAAGTTCAAATTCTTCTGAACCGTTGCAGCCAAAATATGATACCTTTGCTATAATAGGGAAGCTAGAAGATGTGGTGGGGCTTAATGATCCTGGAACTGCTGGCCAGAAAGGGTCTGCACTCCAGCCGTTCAAGCCCGGGTCTGTGAGACAGGATGAGTCCCCTGTCCCTTGCTCACTGCCTGGCTCCTTCCCACCCAGAAATTTGAAAGCATGCAGTATTGCAAGTAGATAAATGGGTACCACGTTGGTGGGAAAAACCTAACTGCATTCATGTGTGTGTAGAATGGAAGCCGGCACTGGATCTGGCCATAGACAAGGCAAGGCAACACAAAATGAGGCGGGGCAAGACCGGTGAAGGAGCCCAGAAGAGCCAGCAACCTGAGTTCCACTAGTCAGTTGGTGTAAGCTAGTTTGCTCCCTGCAGTGCACTAAGCATAGGTGCGCAAGTGCTAAACAGAATGAACTAGCAATTTAGGCTGTCAGGACTGCGTTGTGTCTAACATTTGTAGATTTCCCTGAGATTGTATCCCATACGTTAAATAAATAAATAGGGAAGCTCTAGCCATGAAGTGTAGCAAAACAGTGATATATACTATAATCCGATTTTAACACTGCTACTTAGGTAAATATATAGCTGGAGTACAGATGACTAAGAAGACCTAAACTTTTACATAAATAAATAGGGTTTTCGTTGTGTCTAAGAATCCTGACATACTTTCTAATAAAAAGCTGGATTAGAAGAGAGGCATATTTCCAAATAACAAACTTATAACCTAAAAGATGATGAATGCTGAATTGAGATATTTTGCGCTGCACAATTTTTGCTTCCTTGTCCCCTTTTCACTGGAACAGAACAGTGCCTAACTATTTAACTTGTGGTTAAGGATTATTTGTATCAGGCTGTTCTGTAGGTAAAGAGGCATGCATTTGGTAGTATGCCCATAAAACCTTGCACAGGATCTCTGGTTACACACTGCAACTCAGTAATATAACAGGAAACCTGGAGCTTGATGTTATTCCATGGGAAAGATTAGTTATTTGGAAAAAGAGCTCTACAGCAGCCTAATGGATTTTGGGAGAAAAGGCAATCACCTACCAAAAGCAACCCATTTTTTTTCTCTTCTATCTCTGTACCCTATTCATTCCAGTTCTCAGAACCTCATGGGGAAAAGTCCAGAAGCCCTTTTCATTAAAATCAAGAAAGCTGATCAGTAATCAAGAGGTTGATGGGAAGTGTGGGAAGAGTGTCATTCTTTGTGGAGAAATTAACACTAGTTCTTATTCACCAAATATCAAGGAGTAGGGCTTGGTCTTAGATGCTAGAACTGCTTTTATGGTGCCTAATGTTGTGATTCCGTGCCAGCCTGTGTTCCTAACAGCTGAGTCTGGGGAATCTGAGGAGGAGGTGGAGGAGGTATTTGAAGGGCCATCAGGGTCAGAGGGAGGCTCCGATGAATTATAAGACTCACTGTTTGATGAAGAGCCTGGGCCCTCCAGCTGTGTTCCTGATGAAGCTCAGCTGTGTGGGGAGAATGAGTCAGACTTGGAGGATTCACACCTGATGGATATGATGATTGATGCTCGTAGACGCAGGCAATTAGCGAGAGCAGATCAGAAGCAGTCAATACGACAACTCCAGGGGAGGAAGAGAAGGCACTGAGAGGCAACGCCTTGGGACTGCTTTATAAAAAGGGAAGGTGTGGGCGGTGCTGGTTGCTGAAGGCAACTGTTACAAAGTACTTCATGGGATCATGTTCTGTTAGTATTGCCAGTGACTACTTTTCTGTTTGCATCGTGTTTCGTGTGGACAATTTCCTCCATTTGGATTGTGTTTTGCTGCTTTTGTTTCTGGACTATTTGGCAGGTTTGTTACTCATATTAAAAGGGGTTTGTTTTGTTTTGAGTCTCCAGCCTATTTTCTCAACGGGTTTGGTCCTTGTGCCTTTAACAAGGATGGCCATAGGCTGGGATAGAACAGTTTGCCTTCAGCCTAACCCCCTACTATTATCGAGCAGCTACGTGCTGAGAATGCCCAGCTCTCCCAGCAGCTGGCTTTGTTATCTGCCCAAGTTGCTCAGCTATCTGCCCATGTTTCTGCTGCTCCATCACCACCCAGAGAAAATGCTAAGTTGCGAGGCTGGACAAATTTGATGGCAATCCGGACATGTTTCCTGTTTTCATGGGACAATGCCACCTGTGTATCAGTGTGAGAGCGGCTGATTTCCCCACTGACCAGGATAAAGTGGGGTTTATGATAAGCCTGATCTCTGGTGCTGCAGCTCATTGGGACTAGCCCAACCTAGGTTGGGACTAGCCCAACCTAGTCCATTGATGGACACCTTTGTGGGGTTTTGTGATTACATGAGGATGATGTATGAGGACCCCATCAAGATCCAGACAACTACCCGGCATTTGAAAGCTCTGAGGCAGGGCCGACGCCCCCTGCAGAGCTATATCAGCAAATTTCAGCTGCTTAGCCAGGATTCAGCATGGAATGAGGCTGCGCTTTCCAGGATGGATTATCGGAGGAGGTGTTGAATGAGCTGGCCCATGTTGATGTTCCCCCGGACCTTAATGGGCTCATTCATCTCTGACTGCGGATTGATGCTCGGCTGCAGCAGTGAAGAAGTCACCGTGCCACCTCAGAGACCCATACTGCGCCCATTGTGCGTGAGACCCCGGTCCAGAGGGAGGAGCCAATGGAGTTAGGTGCTGCCAGACCTCGACTATCAGTGGCAGAGATGAACAAGTGATGTTTGGGGGGGTTGTGTTTTTATGTGGGAACCCAGGGCATTTGGCTGCTTTCTGCCCCAAGAAGCGACAAAGGGCGTGTGTGACCGAGCCTGCCCTGAGACTGCCATCTGCTCCCCTGTCGGGAAACGGCCCACACCCAACCTGAAAGGCATTTTGGGTCTGGCATCCCACAACACCGAGCGACACCCTTCAGATGCTGCCCACGGACCCCCAAGGCATCTGATATTGGAGGCACGCCTGATTCTCCCTAGGTTGCCCAAGGGGATTCCCATCCATGCATTGATTGACTCTGGAACCACTACAAACTTTATGGATGCAGCATTTGTGGCTAAATGGGCAATTCCCCAATGCCTGGTAGATCCGCCAATGTTAGTGGAGACCATTGATGGTCGAGTGCTCCTGTCTGGGCTAATTAAGGCCACCACGCAATCGCTATGTATGGCCATCAGTTCACATGAGGAGGCCATCTAGTTCTATATTACATCAGACCTGCATTTCCCCGTGGTCTTGGGACTGACATGGCTCTGGGTGCATGACCCACAGATTTATTGGTCACAGAACTTGGTCACCTTTCCAAGTTTACAGTGCATGAACCACACCCACCAAATCTGTGCCGGTCAGGTAAAGGGGCCCATGGGGGTCTCCTTACCCTCCGAATTGGCAGATTATGCTGATGTTTTCAGCGAGACTGAGGCGGATCAATTGCCCCCACACAAGCCCTATGACTGCCCCATTGACTTAGTCCCTGATGCGCCTCTCCCAATGGGGCATTTGTATTCCATGTCGGACTCCGAGTTGGCTGCGTTGCGAGACTTTTTGGACAAGAATTTGGCTCGGGGTTCTATTCGGCCCTTGTCCTCGCCAGTATCTGCACCCGTGTTTTTTGTGAAGAAGAAGTCCGGTGAATTGCAGCTTTGCTGTGATTACAGGAAATTAAATGCCATCATGGTGCGCAACCGATACCCGCTGCCCCTCATCCCCGAACTCTTGGATCGGCTCCGTGAGGCAAAGATCTTCACAAAACTGGACGCGTGGAGCTTATAATCTTGTCAGAGTTTATTTATTTATTTATTTATGAGACTTATATACCGCTTTAAGTGCAAGCACTCTCTAAGCGGTGTACACCAGTAAGCAATGTATATATATATTTACATTGCCCCCAACAATCTGGGTCCTCATTTTACCTACCCCGGAAGGATGGAAGGCTGAGTCAACCTTGAGCCGGTGAGATTTGAACCGCTGACCTGCTGAACACAGCCAGCTAAAGTGGCCTGCAGTTCAATTGGGTGATGAGTGGAAGACGGCGTTTGGTACTCGGTACGGGCACTTCAAGTACATGGTTATGCCATTTGGCCTGACCAACGCCCCCGCCGTGTTGCAGCATTTTATGAATGACATTTTCCGGGACTTGTTAGATCAGTTTGTCATGATTTATTTGGATGACATCCTGATCTACTCCCCGTCGCGAGAGGTGCACCATCAGCATCTCCATCAAGTCCTGCAGTGTCACCAAGAACATCGGCTGTACGCCAAATTGGAGAAGTGCCTGTTCTACCAGATGACTATTGAGTTCCTGGGTCACTGCATTTCTCCTGAGGGCATCGCCATGGAGACGAGTAAGGTTGAGTCTCTGCAGAGTTGGCAACCCCCACATCATGTGAAGGATGTCCAGCGACTTCTTGGGTTTGCCAACTATTATCGGACTTTCATCCCCGGGTTTGCTACCATGACAGCCCCCCTTACTCGGCTCCTGCAGAAAAAGACTCGGTTTCAGTGAGACGCTCCAGAACAACGGGCTTTCCAGGCTTTGAAGAAAGCCTTCATGAAGGAGCCCATCCTGAAGCATCCTGATCCGCAACGGCTGTTTGTTGTGGAGGCAGATGCCTATGACATTGCCATTGGGGCGGTGTTAGTCCAGGCGATGATGCCCGGCGGTGCCCTCTTCCCTTGCGCGTACTATTCACAGAAATTGAATCTGGCAGAACGCAACTATACCATCTGGGAGAAGGAACTACTGGCCATTAAAGTGGCGTTTGAGGCCTGGAGGCATCATCTGGAAGGGGCACGACATCAAATCGAGTTCCGGACGGACCATAAGAATTTGGAAAGCCTGCAGACCGCTTGGAAATTGAACCGCCAGATCCGGTGGTCTCTCTTCTTTGCGAGGTGCAATTTCCGTGTGACGTACATACCCAACGATCACAACCAAAGAGCGGATGCTCTGTCCAGGAAGCCCGAATATTCCCAAGCAGAAGACAAGCTTCTGCCCAGGACAGTGCTCCCTATCAAGTCTTGCTGCGGTGCAGGAGCCTGCGGTGCAGGAGAATCCGGGCTCAGATTCGGGAGACCCAGCAGCAGGATGGGTGGGTGGCTCAGCGAAAGGAGGAGGTGGGGCCCAATTCCCCATGGACAGTCATGGATGGATTCCTCTACTATCATGATTGGTTCTATGTTCTGGGAGGGCTGCTCAGAGGACTCATCCTCAGCCAGTGTCACGACAATCTGGCGGCGGGGCATTTTGGCCTATTCAAAACCCTGAACTTGGTCTCCTGTACCTTCTGGTGGCCCCGAGTCCGACATGACGTCCAGGCCTACGTCACATCCTGTATCCCATGTAGGCAGGCCAAGTCAGCAACAGGGACCCTGCCCGGACTACTGCAGCCCTTGCTGACACCCAAAAGACCCTGGGGGGCTGTGTCCATGGACTTCCTGACAGACTTATCCCCGTGTTCTGGATTCATGACGGTGTTCATGGTGGTGGACATGCTGACCAAGATGGCACATTTCATCCCATGCCGTGGCTTGCCGTCTGCCCGTGCCACCGGTCGCATGTTCATCCAACAGGTATTCTGGCTGCACGGCCTTCCTGATAGGGTCGTGTCTGATAGAGGGGCCCAGTTCACAGCCCGTTTCTGGCAGGAGTTGATGCAGGCATTGGATGTCAAGATCTGCCTCTCGTCTGCACATCATCCCCAAACTGATGGAGGGACCGAGAAGGTCATTGGGATCCTCGAGCAATATCTGTGCTGCTGTGTCAGTCAGCAGCAGAACAATTGGGTGGACTATCTGGCGGTGGCTGAGTTTGTGTTCAATAACTCGCAGCACACCTCCACACAGATGACACCATTCTTAGCCAATTTGGGATATCACCCTCGGTTTTTCCCTCTTTCCCCACTAGACTCACCAGTATCAACAGCGAACGACTACATGGCAGAGTTACATGCAATCCATCGATGGGTGCAGTGACAGTTAGAGAAGGCCAAGGCTGACTACAAAAGGTTTGCTGATCAGTCGAGGCGGGATACGCCTCCACGAACGGTGGGAGATCGGGTATGGCTGTCCACCAGGAACCTACCATCAACCCGGCTAGCCAAGAAATTAAACCACTGATATGTAGGACTGTTCCCAATCAAGGCTGTCATCAATCCAGTTGCCTATCGCTTAACTCTGCCACGTTCCCTGCAGGTACATCCGGTCTTTCACTGGTCTCTGTTGGTTCCTGAGCAACCGGCATGTCCACTTCGCTGAGCTGAACCTCCCCCATCGGAACAATATGATGGAGACAGTGCTCCCGAGTACGAGGTTGCCAGCATTCGGGACTCCCATTGGGTGAAAGGTTGCTTCCAGTACCTGATTGAATGGAAAGGCTACAGACCAGAGGAGTTCACCTGGGAGGATGCGACCACCGTTCATGCTCCTGCCTTGGTGACCGCCTTTCATGAACAATTCCCATCCCGACCGCATCCGGATTGGCAGACCTGGGGGAAGGACCCTGTGGTGCAGGATAGTGTCATGATTCTGTGCCAGCCTGTGTTCCCAACAGTTGAGTCTGGGGAATCTGAGGAGGAGGTGGCGGAGGCATTTGAAGGGCCATCAGGATCAGAGGGAGGCTCTGATGAATTACAAGACTCATGGTTTGATGAAGAGCCTGTGCCCTCCAGTCGTGTTCCTGATGAAGCTCAGCTGTGTGGGGAGAATGAGTCAGACTTGGAAGATTCACACCTGATGGACATGATGATTGATGCTCATAGACGCAGGCAATTAGCGAGAGCAGATCAGAAGCAGTCAATACGACAACTCCAGGGGAGGAGGAGAAGGCACTGAGAGGCAACACCTTGGGACTGCTTTATAAAAAGGGAAGGTGTGGGCGGTGCTGGTTGCTGAAGGCAACCGTTGCAAAGTACTTCATGGGATCATGTTCTGTTAGTATTGCCGGTGACTACTTTTCTGTTTGCATCGTGTTTCGTGTGGACAATTTCCTCCATTTGGATTGTGTTTTGCATGGCAGTATTGCTTTGTTCCTAGGGCCAAGAGTGACCTGCTTCAATGCCTAAAGCAGGACTTGAACTCATGGTCTTTTGGCTTCTATTTTAGCACATTAACCACTAGATCGCACTAGCTTTCTCTGAAACAGTACAACATTGGGGGGAAAAGTCTAAAGAAACAACAACAAAAAACAGGAGCTGATAACATACCAATTGGCATTACTGGTTCATAGACACACTCTTTGACATTCGCCAGTCTTTCTGTCCCTCCTGATTACAGGTAGTCCTGGACTTATGACTCAAACTGGGGTCTGAACCTCTGTTGCTAAATGGGGTGGCTGTTCAGTCACACTAGATTTTATGATCTGTTTTTTTGCCAGGGTCATTAAGTGAATCATACCATCATTAAGTGAATCCAACTTCTTCCATTGACTTTGCTTGTTGGAAGCTGACTGGGAAGGTTGCAGTTGGCTATCACATGAACCTGAGATGCTGCAAACATTGTAAATATTGCTGGTTGCCACGCACCCACATTTTGTTCACATGACCGTAGGGACACTGACAGATATAAATGCAAGAACCAGTTGTCACTTTTTTCAGTGTGGTTGTTACCTTGAACTGTTGCTGAATAAAGAGTTGTAAGTCTAGAACTACTGTACCTGTACATTGCTTTTAAAGGATTAATTTAATTCCAAATAATAAATGGGAACTAGTTTGCTACAAAGCAAAACATTAGTCTTAATTGGTACTTTTTAATATGTCATATATAAAAATGCTTCTGGCCTCACGGGGTCTTAAAGACAAAGACAATTCAACGTTTTGTTAAGTAGTTGTTCACTGAGCCAAAGGACAAAATCAAATTTAAACTAGAGTAATTGAGAAAATCTTGGGGGAGTGGAGGGAATGACAGAGTATATAACTCCATCCCTTGCTCCCTGGCTTTAAAACTATCCATGCCTCTCATGCTAGCCATTTTGTCAGAGCACTCAGTCATGCTCTCAATGTGCCCGTTAATCTAAAAGTTTGCTTCATCTTGAAGTACAGCACTATTTCTATGATCTCCTGGATGAAATATATTACACACATTTGGGGCAAAAAGGAGCTCCATTTAAAGCATTTTGGTTTTTCTTTGTTTCCAAACCACGTGGCATGGATTTCGCCACACAGAATGTTCTCCCTTGCTTTGACAATGGGATGCATCCGGAGCCATGGAATGGCTCCAGCCACATGCTGTCTTTTCAATGACATCGCAGTGATGAGAAAAGATTGTTGGAAACTGTGTCCAAAGAGTCCCATGATCCAGATTCCTTTTGCATTTGCTTGTGTTCTCAGAGGGAATGTGGCTTGAAAGGGGGGGGGGGCTATTGTTAAACCAGCACAATATGCCACTTAATAAAACTTTTCCACCCAGAAATCACTGAAGTGTTGCCTGCTTCAGAAGCACATCATTATTCCTTCCCTAAGCACATTTGCTATGTTAGCTCAAGGCACTGAGTAGGATCTGCCAGTTAGTTAGTGCCAAACAGAAAACCTCCTTGAGATCTTTCGGTAGTCATGTCCTTGGGCTGGATTTCGGATGAGCTCTGGAGCTTTGAACATGTACCCTTTGAACAATCCAGGCACTGAACACTTTCTAGATCAGTGTTTCTCAACCTTAGCAACTTTAAGATATAAGGACTTCTGAAATTCCCCAGCCAACATATCTTAAAGTTGCCAAGATTGAGAAATTTGGATCTAGATATTTAGACACATACGTGGTGGGTGGGTGTGTTTGAAGAAAGAATGTTATGAAAAAATTTATGGATTTGAAAACTAAGAATTAACTTATCTGAACAAGTATTTCCCTGATTTTTCAACACCATTCATCTAATAAGACAACTGGTTCTTGCTAGCATTGTTGTTTGAATCAGATTTAAATCACGTTTTTCTTCCATCAAGTTACAGTAAGATATTCAGCGTTCAGTCCTCTATTCCCCCCCCCCCCGCGCAGCAATTTGCTGAGATAGATTGAGTTGACAGAGGGTGATTGGCCCTAAACCATGTGCTGAGCTTCCATGGAGAATGCAGTTTGGACTGGGGAATCCCTAGTCTTAAGTCTCAGATCTCCCTTGCTCTGCTAAATGCTTTAAGCCATCTATCGTCTCCAGTTGTGACTGTCATTCTGTCCACTTTCAACCCCATAGGCAGCTCTACCTAACTGTCTAGGCATAAAAAAATGAAGATAATAGGGAATGTGATAACAAATCTCTAAGTGATTGCAGGTATTAATTTAAACTAAGAAACATTGTTAAAAAGAATGTGATACACTTACCTCAAAACTGGTCAAATTTAAAAAACAGAATCCTCACTTCACTGCAAATTACTGAAAAATTTAGCTGACATTGGAGTCATTGTCCACAGATCTAATGTACAGTGTTAGCAAAAAGAACAAGGATCTGCATCACACAGTTGGCAGAAGAAAAGTTTTTTTCTTATTGCCAAAGTTATGATGTAAGGTATGGAGAAGAAAATCTTGATAGACTGCTTTGGACTGACGAAACAAATACTGAACTGTTAGCTGAAACCACCCAGTATATATTTGGAGAAAGAGAAATGAATGAATTGAAGCCTAAAAATTTGCATAATATAAATAAATGTGAATATGTATGAGCAACAACAAAGCAGAACTATTTTTAAATTCTACTTTAATGTTCTTGCTGTAACATATGTGGGACTGGTACCATGAAACTCATCGTTATCTTTAAAGTTATTGACTATTAATAGCCATGAAACTTTTTTCCTTCAGTCAGTCTTCTTTTGTACAGTGCTAGAAAGGAAAGGAAGAACATTTGCAAAAGTATTATGATTCATCCTGAATACTTCCATAATAGGTTTCCAGCTCCAAGTTTGAACATTTTTACAGTGCATAAATATTTAAAAGCCAAATAGTTTTGGAATCCCTCTCCCCATTCCATGGAAGTTTATCTGAAAAAATAGCAGGGTGGTCTTTTCTGTCTAGTAGTGCAACTCTGCAAGATGTGTATGTCTGTGGGCAGTGGATTATGAACCTATTAATGAGGGCTTTTGTATCATTTCATCTCCTGTTTCTAAACTTCAGCATCTTGTTCCTGGTGCTAGGAATCTATGCCCTTTGTTAGGAACCTGTTTCGTCCCTTCCATCTCCTGCAGCAGCTTGCAGCCACGGTCAGAGGTACTGGATAAAAGACCTGGTTGTAAAAATGTCAGTGTACTCTCCTTTCACCTTTACCGCTTTCAAGAGGCTTCTAAATGCAGAACACAATAAAGCTCTGTAGCTCAAAGCATTTCCCTGATTATCTGCCTCAGATTTTTTTTGCATAGAATCAGAAGCCAGCAATGTGAACTAAAAGCACAAGCAGTGTGTGTTAACAATTTATCTTATTTCTTTTTTTCCCTGTGATGTAAGGAATAGAGATTTTTGTTGTTCCAGGAGACGATAACTGACTGTTTCTTTCTGTTCTCCCACTGATCGGCTACAGATTGACTAACTACTGCATGCTGCATTTTGTTTTTCAGTTTTTAAATTTGGCAAAAAAATGAATCCAAAATAACTTTGAACTGCTTTCAAAGGGATTGTGGTTTGGAAATGCCCTGTTTGGAATAGAACAGCAATCACACCTGGTTGTATAAAGTCACAAAACACCTTGAAGTAAACATGTGCAGGTTGAACACTGACACATATCCACAATACTTTCTCTCACCAAAGCACATTTGCTTATGTCTTAAATGCCTGGAGAATGGTAATTTTTTGCTGCAATTGCGGATTGGGAACAAAATCAGTTTTGCCAGAAGAGATGGCTGCAAATACAGTATATCTCTTAAATTGTCATGGTTTCCTTCCAGAACATTTGGAAGCTATAGCTTCTGAGAATATTAAGGAGTCTTACCATACTGGCTAGGATTATGGCTAGTTCATCCAGTACATCAAGATTGAGAAAGAGTGCTCTAGCCTTCAAACTCCTGCTGCTACCATCAACCCCTATAGTTCCAAGGTCCCTTCCAACTCTTGTTATTCTGTAAGGGTCTCCTGCTTGAGAAGGAGGTTGAACTAGATGACCTCCAGGGTCCCTTCCAACTCTTATTCTGTAATTCCTTAAATTTATTGCAGACAATGAATGATTATTAAGGTTGTTTGGCCTTGGCATAATTAGGCAATCTAGTATTATCCAAATATTTTGACTCTGACTCCTGTTAGTGTCCATGATCATGGGTATTGTAATCCAAATATCTAGAATGCTAATATATTTACATTGCTTTATGATATTTAAATGTCATAAAAGCTAGATTAGGCTTATTTCCATCTCTCTTACACTGAATGGTAGTGGGTAGAGAACTAAAGTAGCTATGATTAATGAACAATGACTAGCATCTCCTATTTCTGTTCCAAGTCTTATCAGTTGCTAAGTAGATTCTAACCTAATGAACATTCAAGATGATTGAAATGATTATTGAACTAATTCCAAATTTCAAGCAAATGAATCACCATAGAAACAACCCTTTATCCAGATAGTTGCCACAAAGCTTATCATGATCTTCACTGTGACCCCCCCCCCCAGTTCTCTCTTGTGTTAATCAGGGTTAATTGCTGCTCTGCCTGAATACATGTTCTGAGGAAGAACATTTGACAGCTTCGAAACAAGATTTTCCTAACACTGTCTGAAAGAGTCAGAGAGGCAGTACCCAGCAAAGGGATCTTCAAACTGCAACTCCTGAAAATCAGTTTTCGCTTTCTCAGTCTTTCCAAAATGGAAGAGTGTGGAGTGGAAAGCCATTTTTTAAATACTGAGAAGAGATCTCAACTGGATGTCTCCTTCCCCCACCTGGCTGAATTGGTTAGATTATGCTCACAGAATGAAGGTTTATGGCCAAATTCTGCATATTGATTTCCAAGTGAGCTCCACTAATTTCTTTTAAAGGAAATATAGGTAAGACCACTGTCTTAAGTAGTCTTCCCTCAAAGCGGAAACATACCTCCCAGTCCCAGATAGTTCAGCTTTAGAGTCTGGTGGGGCATTAAACTTTGCTAGCAGATAAAGACTAAGATTACTGGTGAGGTTTTTTTTAAAAAACTTCCTTGTTTACATATAGTGATAAGTTCCAAAGTAATGTTATTGTTTATTACTTTCTTTTCCATCTCTGAAGACTCTGCAAAACAACTAATACAATTCAAACAAACAACTGTGTGTGTATGTGTATACAACTGCTGGATTTAGTGATCATTCAAACTGAAATAATGGCACTAAAAAGGTAGTTTTATTACTGGTCCTCAAACCTATGATCAGCACAGCATCCTTGCAGTCATGGGATCACAATTTGGTTACTTAGCAACTAAGTGCATTTATGATGGCTACAGTGTCTTGCAGACACAATTGCCATTATGAACTTCATAGCCAATTTCCAATAAGCAAAGTCAATGGAGACGTTGGCAGGAAGTCACAAGTCATGATTGTGGGATGTTGTGCTTAATGACTGGGAAATTCACTTAACAACTGCAGTGGAACCGACATCAGCAATCCAGTGTGATCACATGAAGCTTCACTTAATGATGATGTTGCTTAATATGAAGTTGCCACTCCCCTAGGTAGAGGACTACCTCTACCTAGCTCACGTACACATGCACGTGCTTGCGTGCGCACACACTGTCTCTCTCACACATACACCCCTTACAAAGCTTTCTCTTGTGTTGAACAGTGATATGCAAAGCAAAGAAAAAGAATAGTCATATAGAACTGCAGTCAGGAGACAGGAGAAAAAGAAATCTAACTAAATCTAACTCAGACACAAGCAATTCATGGCATCTCTCTTTTCTTTGTACCCCCACAAGTCATTCTTGCTTCTACTACGTCCTTAGACTACTTCATTCATGGCCTTTTATTCTTATTGTCGGTTTCTGAGAATTTTATAAATTCTGTCCAAACACAACTTTCTTGGTTACACTCTGTTCTTTGATCCATTCAGTCTTCCTTCATATATTTTGTGATTTAATCCTCACTAATTTTCTCTATATGATTAAATCACTGTAAGAATGTTAGTCTTTCGTTAGTCACTTCTGAGTCCAGTCTGAATTCATTAGCACCATAGTTTCTAGATCCTGTCTCTTTGTTTGCCACATACATACTTAAGTGCCCCATTCTGATTGCATTCAACTTATTTTCTTGTTTCTTCCTGGGATACCCAACTCTTACTTCCTTATTACAGAGCGTACAGAGGTGTGCTCTTCTACACGGACACTTTTGCTACTTTTGTCAAGCATTCATTACTCATAACAAACCAGAAATAAGTACTACCTTTCTGTTAGTAACTGTATATCTTAAAATTTCTCCATTGATTTCCCCATTTTTATTATACATTCTAGTGATATACATACATTCCTGTAGCTCTTAATTTTTCACAACTGATGTTAATTCACACTGATCTTGGGTACCATTATTTTAATGCCAATATCCCTCGCTGCATCATGCAATATAATGTTGGCATCAAATCATCCACTTCTCAACCAACAATATAATATATGTATACTAAAGTACACATACTTTAATTGGAAGAGGAAGGAAGAAGCAATTAAGAGGACTTCTCTTACATACTTGTGTGGGTTATCAGGATGCAAGTATGAGTCATATTATCACAATGCATGTATCATTATTTTGGTATCATCATGATTAGGAACAGATGCCTATGAAAGTACACAAACATTTTTGTGTACCAACACAACTTCTAACAAATCACAAGAATTCTTTACATATTTATCTATAAATACGTGAAAGAACTAAGAAAAAATAACATATCTTTACTGCCTTGAGTTATATATAAAAAAGTGGGAAACAGCATAATAACTTTATCTGACTCTTTGCTTGGCATTGAACCATTTGCTAAGCATTAGTTTATCCTAACACATCTTTTACTTATTTATGCATTTATTATTCATATGTATGTATGTATGTATGTATGTATGCATGCATGCATGCATGTATGTATATCACATAACTCTGGAGAGGTTACAAATAGTTAAAACAATATAAAACTTTATTTCCATCATATACCATTCTTATTTCATATAGTAAACAAACTTCATCTCCTTATTCTCATATGACATATACTGCTACAGAAATTGTAGATTCCTACACCTTTTTCTTTTTTCATTTTATGCTACTTTAGTTTTCAGGAGAAAAGTCTCATCTCCTGATGGTGGGTTTTAGGAAAACAACAGGACCACCTCCACACTTTCTTCCTTCTCATTCCTCCACCATTATTTTCCTTTCTTACTTTTTCATTGTTATTCTAATACATCTCCAGTGGTATGGTACTGAATCTTTCTGTCATCACTGACAAGATTAAGTCAGAGGGAGTTCAGCTAAAACCAGAAATACTGCAAGTATATGTTTGTTCAAATTATTCCTGTTTATACTTCTTAAAACTTTTCTTATGTACCTATTATTGTATCTAATTCTATTTTCTCAATAACTCAGCCTCTGGATGCTAAATCACATCAAGATGTTCCTTCTGCCATTATTTCTATGATTTCCCTCCTTTGTATTCTATTGATTTGAAGCATGCTTGTCCAGCTTTTTGACTTGTCTGTGCTGCGTTGAGTGAAGAGGAATTGTCTTGGACTACATATAAAAGATTAGTTTATAGTTAATGTATATAAATAACAAACTTCCTTTATTTAATATTTTTATTATATCTTGCAGGGCCATGTTACCAGCTGTCCAGAGTTGCATGCAATCCGCAGGCTGTGGGTTGGGCACACCTATTTTAGAGTATACATGTGTGTAATAAATTTATAACTTATAAAGATGGTCCTTTATTTACAACTAGTTGCTTAGTGACCATTCGAAGTTACAACCTACCTGAAAAAGATGACATGACCGGATTTGAAGTTCTGATTGTTTCCTCCCTGCAGTCATGTGACCACAGTTTGAGCACTCATCACTTACGACCATTTGCAACATCCCTCTTCTGGTTAGTTTACATTAACAATGTGATAAGGCAAAGAAATATTGGAGTAGGATTCATATATTAATGGAGAAAATTTTTAAAGTGAACATAAAAATTAAACTAGAAACTTTCCTTCTGGGTTTAATGGAAAGAGAACTGGAAAAAAAATTGGAACTCTGATTTTATATATGGTGACAGCAGCAAGGTTGTTCTATGCACAAAAGTGGAAGGATGCCTCAATTCCCACCATGGACGAACGGTTACAAAAGCTGATGGAATTAGCAGAGATGGCCAAATTGACTGTGTGGATAAAAAGGAAAGAATAGAAGTACTTTTGTTTCTACTTGGAAACCGCCTCTGGACTTTGTGCTTGAGGTGGAAAAAAATGATATCATGATTTTGGGTTTTACCGATCAGACTGATTTGCCGATACAGAAATGGCTATTGTATACTACTATAGAAATGTAAAAAGTTGAGATTTGATTTTAATGTCTGATTTTACTGCAACAGAGAGAGTCGGAAGTCAGTGCCTTTTGTTTCTTCCCCCTCCCCTTTCTTCACACCTTTTTTGTTTTCCCTTTTTCTATTATTCTCCCCTACTATTTGCTTTTGTATTTTCACATTTTATGTTATAAATGAATAAAACTTAATAAAAAAAGTTTACATTCACAAATTGTCCCCTTCCAAGCTGTAAAATCTGCAGTCCTGTAACCAACCCTTTTTATGGCTGTCATGGGTTGGCTCCATGATTGTAATCTGTCAAGAACTACCTGTATTACGATGCTATAGAGAGGATATAGCAACATAAAGAAAGAGATACCTATGCTATGCTTCTCTCAATTCCAAAATTTAGAAGGAGCGGTTTCTTTTGCTCTGTCTGCAAGTGCTCCACATTTCCTTAACAACAGAAAGAAAGAAGATATAGAAAGAAACTGTTTTCTCTCTCTAATGCTGCTCTAGAAAAAACAAAACATAAGTTAAAAACATATATTAAAGATTAACACTATAGTCACAATCCTTACATATTTTTTAGCCTAGAAGATATTTGTATGGTATTACAATTGCATCTTCCCTTTACCAAAAAGGTTTTTTTTTTAAAAAGCCAATATCACATTTCTAATTCCTGTAGGGGAAGCAGGGATTCTGTCTCCCCACTGGCATTTAATTATGGAAAAACAGAACTATTGAGTGAGATGGATGGCCATAGAAACCAGCCAAATAAATAAATAATTGTCCCAGCACTCTTTTGTGTGTCTGTGTATGCCCATGCTATTGCCATTATCTCATCCCTCATCCATAGCCAAGGCAGCTTTATGTCATCTTTAATATTAAAACAGGGTTTTCTCCTTAAGCCTACAGAATTCAAAGACTCATCTGAGTGGTCATTTTCCTGGCACACAGCCAAATGGCTGTAGTAGGTGGAAACAGCCTGGCATTTCTTAGCCCTTTAAACTGGTAAGAGCACAGTCTCTCCCCTTTGTCTCTGGGCATTGTTCCTCCACTTATCAGAGGCTTGAGGAGCTGCTGGAGAAAGGGCTCCCTTCCCTTCCCCTTTCCTTTCCGACCAAAAGAGCTGATGATGACTTTTGACAGAGACATACACAGCTGGAGAGATGGTCCAGCCACCTGCTAAAACTTGCCATCTTCTCAGTCTCTACTGTCTGGTAACATTCAGGAACGGGGAGGACAATAACCCCAGCCAATCACTATGTTTAACAGATATGCACCCCGAAAATCAGGACACCATTCTCAGTTCAAAGCTAAAACAGAGTTAATGCATGATAGGGAATGACAGTGAAGGCAGCAAATATGCTGTTATAGCTTTCTGCCAAGTCAAGATTGGATGGGGGAAAAGTCACTTTTGCCATATTATTTAGTTTATTAAATATTGGAACAATCTGACTATATTTCAAGACAACAAAAGCCTTCCCTGTAGACATAAAAACTAATAGAGAACAAATATACAATATATATAAAAAAGTGCCCTATGTTTTAAAGCACAAGGCATGGAAAAGTTGATTTTGGTCATTCATTGCAGAGAGGGTAGTTGGAACGGACAGCAAATGAGTAACCCAAAATGAAGCAGAGATCTTCCTGTTATAAAGACTGTTTGTCTTTATAAGTAAGTAAGTAAGACCCGGTTTTACTTTCTCTTGGGCTCTGAAGCAAGCACTAGGACAGTGGTGGTGAACCTATGGCACGGGTGCCAGAGGCAGCATTCAGAGCCCTCTCTGTGGGCATGCGCGCCATCGTCCCAGTCCTAGGCCTTCAGCTGGGTTTTATAAAACCCTTTCGCTTTAGGCCTCCGCCACCATGTACAAAAAAAAGAAGGTTCAATCAATCAATTTCAACCTCTCACGGAAAAAAAAAGATCTTGCAAAGTTGGAATTGATTGAACTTTTTAGTCCCACCTAGTCTGCTGATACCACTGCACCCATGCCCACCCAATGGGCCACACTCATCCAATGGGGCCACACCCACCCAATGGGCCACACTCACCCGGCACCCGATGATGCATAAGTGGGTTTTGGGTTGCAATTTGGGCACTCGGTCTCTAAAAGGTTAGCAATCACTGCACTAGGATGTACCTTCGGGGAGGGCTTATTTTTTTCTGGTACTATAGGTCGCAAGCGTGTGGGGGTGGGGTGGTGGGAGAAGCACCACGGTGGCAAGAATGTGGTGGCAGACCAGGGACGTTACCAGGGCAGGCAGGGCGTGTACCCTTCCTGTGCCAGGCCAGCCCCCGCAGCCCTGAGGTGCAGTGGAGTGTCAGAGGCTCGGGGAGGGAAGGTGGTGAAGTGGGTAGGAGTCCTGCTGTCAGCACCTTTCCTTACCTGACCACCAGCCCTGTGCCATTTCTTCTTCACGATCCGTCGCCCACCAGATCAGCCTGGTGGGGCTGGGGTGGGAAACAGAGTGGCACGAAAAGCAGCATTCAGAGTTTCCAGGAGGTGCAGGGATCTGGACACGCCCTTTGCAGTCGTCCTCCTGCAACACACAGCCTCTCCCTGTAAGCAATCCAGCTCACCCAGGGTCAGGTTGGCTGTCGTGGGAGGCTCATCCCGTATGTGTGGCAAAGCTGGAGGTCGGGCCATGCCTCCCACGATGGCCAACCTGACCCCCGGTGAACTAGATTTCTCCAGCTATGAGGAGCACGGCCTACAATTTCCTGAAGGTGATGGAAACTGCAACCCACTGCAGCTGAACAATTTAGCTGAGCCGGAAAATTGAACTCACAGCGGCGGTAAGGCGGGGGAGGTATGCGATCTGGCCTGCCAAAACTACAGCGGGATTGCATGGGCGGGGTTAAGTAGGGGGTAGGGCTTATATTAGCCTGAACCTTCCCCCAAAATAAGCTAGGTCTTATTTTATGGCTAGGTTGTATTTTCGGGGAAACATGGTAGTTGTCACTCTCTGGATGTCATTCCACCTTAACCAGTGGAAGGAACTGATTAAAGTTGCTTAACAAGATTATTGCTTTATAAATGTTACTCAAGGAACAGCAGAATAGTATGTGAATTAACATATTGCGCTATTATTTCAAATCCATTCAATAGCTCAAATTCAAATTTAATAATAGTTTATTGGAGAAGTAAAAAACAAACTTCCAAGCCAGAATCAGTCTAATAGATAAGAAAAGTTTTTATAATTCATTTGTAGTCATTCAGGCAATTCATGGTTTATTTCTGTTACTTGAAAGGTTCTTGACTTGCAGCTTTATGTATTGAGATTGAGAAAAGGTTGAGAAAAATGAGGAACATTCCAAGAAATCATAAACAGATATTTGCCATTGTTCATATATAACAGTGATGGTGAACCTTTTAAAGACCGAGTGCCCAAGCTGCAACCCAAAACCCACTTATATATCGTTGGGTGCCAGGTGGGCATGTCCAATTGGGTGGGTGTGGCCAATTGGGTGGGTGTGGCTGCAGTGGTAACGACAGAATGGGTGGGACTAAAAAGTTCAATCAATTCCAATTTTGCGAGATCTTTTTTTTCCTGAGAGAAGTTGAAATTGATTGAACCTTTTTTTTTTTTTTGCACACAGTAGTGGAGGCCTAAAGCAAAAGGTTTTATAAAACCCAGCTGAAGTCCTAGGACTGGGGTGATGGCATGTGTGCCCACAGAGAGGGCACACGTGCCATGGGTTTGCCATAATATTAACCCACAATTGCAATAATAAGCAATAAATTGTTTTCATATTGTGAATTACTCTTGTAAAACAAAGCTACTTGTGCATTGCTATTGAGCCAAAAACAAACAAATTACATTATAGCTTAGTGATAGATGATTTTTTTAGATCTTCTATACAAGATAGCACTGAGCATATCAGTTTCTTAATTATTCTCACCACTGCAGTGTAATGCTCTTGTTCATACTTCTGCAGAAATAATTAAAATAGGTATTCTTTCCTACCATATTTTGGGAAAGATTATCAAGCAAAGCCACCTGTTTTATCATGCAATTTCTCCAGCTTTAATTGTAGAGTATAGATAAAAGTAATGAATCATTGAAACACCTGGGTGTTTGGCACAGTCTGAGAATCTGCATCCTTGTGGTTTGGGAATTATATCCTTACAATGGAAGAATTGGTCTTAACCTTTGGAATATGTTTGCTTTTGATTGTGTTAACTTAGAAGATATAAGACGTATCTGCCATTGTGTTGAAGGATTAGTTTGTAACCATTATTGTTGTAAGCTTACTTATTTTGATTACTGTGCAGTGGTACCTCAAGGCAAGTATTCATAGTCCTGTTCAACAGACTGAACAAGAAGGCTTCCAAATATACAGCAATCAGACTGGTTTACTTCCTTTCAATGTCAATAATGCATCCTGTGAGTCTATCTTTAACACCACCAAACAATCACATCAGCCTATCCCAGGTCCTTGGGAAGGACTCAATAGGCGGATAAAAATGCCAAATCCAGTCTAAACATCCTGCCTCCAGAAGTGGTGAATGCTTCAACACTGGAAGTTTTTGGGAAGAGACTGGACAGCCATTTGTCTAAAATGGTATAGGGTTTCCTGCCTGAGCAGGGGGTTGGACTAGATTACCCTGAAGGTCCCTTCCAACTTTATTATTATTATTTATCCTGTGTGACCAACCACAATATCTACAAATATCTTAGAGTGGGATGATTCAATCTACAGTCTAAGGGCACAGCCCAATGGCTGCATTAAAATATTATCAATCAGTCCTTGTGCTGGCAGAAAAGCAAGCCAGTGTACTTTTTGCTGGCTTTACAGCTTTTTATTGAATTTATTGCTTATTGTTTCTACTGCAGTTAACAAGGCCAGTGGCTGGTACTATACTTAATGTTTCAATGTGGAACAATTTTAGGAAGAAAATTGGTAAATCTGTCCAGTTTAATTTCCTCTTATACTCGCCAGTAAGAGAACTACCTATATGTCTCTCTAATGTGGGATGGGGGAGAATTGGGTGACTGTATCAACCACTGATCAAGTTGCTGGACTAAGAAGTTGCCCTCATGGAAGTATTCTGGCCCTATGTCCTACCACCTGGCCACTTCTGAACAAAAGTCTAGTGCTTTTTCTTGAATTCTCCTTCTTTTGTCAGCAGCTATGAATTGATAAGTAGTAAAGTCCTTAATTATCTTCCATATGATACCATAAACCTGAGCTTTATATATAATGTTGCAAATCATTTTGTTACACTGATGATCTTCAGTGCCATCAGCCTAGTTTTTGAGAATGAGTCACTGTGGCTACCAGCATCTCACTTGGTTCTGTGCTATGATGGATGTGTGGTCCAACGTACCATTTGTGACCTCATGATTTGCACTAATGAGAACTTTGGTACATAGCAACTAGGCAGGGGTTTGCAATCTTGACAACTTTTAAGACTTGTGGACTTCAGCTCCCAGAATTCCTCAGCCAGCTGACTGAGGAATTCTGGGAGCTGAAGTCCACAAGTCTTAAAGTTGTCAAGGTTGCAGATCCATGAACTAGGGCATATAATAGAGCTCCTAGTTCATGGGTCTTTCATTCAAGTTTCTTTGTCTCTCTAGGGCAGGTTTTCTCAATCACAAGTTTTTTAACGTGTTCTTCAATTCCCAGAATTCCCCAACCGGCCTATTGGCTAGGGAATTCTGGGAGTTGAAGTTCAGACATTTAAGTTGCTGAGATACATTGCTTTAGGGCAGGGGTGTCAAACTGCTGGCCCGCTGGCCAGACACATCACAAGGAAACCATGCCCACTCCATTGCTGGCAATGGGAAAAAGCTCCGAAACGTTGCACAATGTCGTGAGTTTGACATGTCTGCTTTAGGGAATGGAGGAAAAAAAGCAGCAGCTTCCTAGGTATCAGTATACCAATGAAGCAAACGCCCTATGGTCATTTAACAAGACACCATGTGACCACAACTGCTTTTCCATTGACTCTGCTTGTCAGAAGCCAGCTTTGAAGTGTACAGTTAGCAATCCTATGACCATAGGATGTCACGATGGTTGCAAAGCATTTCTGAATCTTGTTCACGTGATTGTGGAGATTCTACGATGATGATAAGTGTAAGGACCACTGGTAAACTTACTTCTTCAGCACCATTATTTAAACCAGTGGTTCTCAACCTGTGGGTCACGACCCCATTTGGGGTCGAACGACCATTTCACGGGGGTCGCCAAACAATGCAGTCCGCCATTTTTTCCCCCTTTTCCTTAGCTGTGCTACTCCCTTTTATTCTATTGACTTTTGAAAGCCAATAGAATAGACTCTCTTGAATAGAGTCTAATTCTATTGGCTTTCAAAAGCCAATAGGAATTGTCCAGGCTGTCTCTGCCCTGCTGAGCCTGCCAAAAGTCCCAGTCTGCAAACGGTGCTGCAAGTTGTCTGCAGCTAAGGCGAGCTTTCTGGACGTTTCCACCCCTCCCTGCTGAGCAACTATTAAATGTAAGTAAAAGAGAGCCAGGGGTGGGAGGTGGGCGGGCACAGGGGCCCGGCGGGTGGCTTACGTCCCTTGGGCTGGGCCAGCTGGTGGCCCAGCCGGTGGTCACCCTGCGCCCTTGCTGCCGCGTGCCATGGCCGCCCAGGAGCGCCTGGGCCTGCCTGCTGCTGCAATGAACGTGCGGTGGCCAAAGTAAAGCTAGCGCAGGGAGGGATGCTGGCATGTGTGGGGCCCGGCGGGTGCCTTACCTCCCTTGGGCCGGGCCAGCTGGTGGCCCAGCCGGTGGTCGGCCTGCGCCGTTGCTGCCGCTTGCGCAGGGAGCAGCACCACGCATGTGCGGCGCTCCAGGGCCGAGGCGGTTGCTGGGCGACGGCCCACGTGCAGCCGTAGGAGGGGAGGCGGAGCGTGCGCGCCTCCTTCTGCCCCGCCCGCAGGGAAATACAGGTAGTCCTCAACCTATGACCACATGGTTGGGGTTGCGGCGTTAGGAAGGTTGAGAACCACTGATTTAAACAGTTACTAAGCAAGGACTTCCTGTAATGAGGGTTTGAAAACAGCAGACAAGATTCTTGGCAGCATCCTGTAAATTATTGGTGTAAAACAGGGAGGTCAGGATTGTAGCCTTAGAACAGCAATTCCTAGAGAGATAAATAAGTATACAACATCTCCTCCTTCCCACCACTGTTACCAACCACAGAAAGTTTAATCCTGGCAGAAAATGTTAGTCAAAAACAAACACTTGTAACTCCCTAAATTTGTTCAGCCTCGGGGTTCAAGCACTTGAACAGCTGTGAGATAATCTCAAGGAATATGAACCCACTTGCCTTTAAGTATTGGCATAACCAAGATTATCTAAACGGAAATAAAGATTGAGGTGACATGCTTGTTTTCTAGTTTTGTAAGAGGCCTAATGCTGGCTCAATTCAACATCTTACAAATTCACAACATGTAAAGAGCTGCAATGTTAACTAATAGTGTAACCATAAACAAATTGGCTAGTCTTGTGGAATTGTGCATTAATTCACCTGTGCTTCTTTTTTTCCCCAAAGTAAACAGGAGGCTAGTTGAAGCAATTAACTACTTCTCTCTCTTATTTTTTTCAGAATGCCTACTGCCCAGCAGGATTTTGAGTAGAGAACAAAAACTACTTCCCTGGCAAAAAGAGCCCCCTCCTTTCCTTTCCCCCTTTCCCATCCCCTTGACTAAATTAAAAGATGGTTGCTGACATTATTATAAATGTCACACTTAAGAATGCAAAGATCAGAGCTAATTTGCATGACAGCTAATTGGGTTTTTATAGCTTCACCATAGTGGTGGAAAGTCTAATAAAGATGGTTCAACTTGGGGGGGAGGGGGGGAAGAGATGGGTGTGTTGTGTTTGCTGAATAATATAGGCTGTGGAACCAGAATTGCTCTAAGTCAAGAGTGTCAAACTGTCGGCCAGTGGGTTGGTTGCATCATACGGAGGCCACGCCTACCCAGATCCAGCAATGCCAAAAGTCACAATACGTCACAACACATCACTGACGTAGTGAGTTTGACACCTGTGCTCTAAGTAAAGGAAGGGGAACCTCTAGTGTTCCAGCTGCTGCTGAACTATAACTCTTTGGCAGCTGCATCCAATATGATCAGTACCAAAAGATGCTGGGAGGTGTAGTTCAGCAGCATACAAAGTACCAAAGCCTCCCTTCTCCAAGCTTAGAGGAAATTGGGTTCCCGTACCTACATTAAGAAAACAACATCTAGACGACCACAAGTTTCCCTAATCATACAAATTCACATTCAGTCATTCAACAAAAACCAATAAATAAAATAGTTCATTTATTTGAAGCATTCCCCATACATATATACAAGTATGTATATAGTGATCTACAAGAAGTATAATGAAAATAACCAAGAATGACTAGTATCTAGTATCATAACCACCCAAATCCCATCAAAACAAGACAGGAACTTTGCCTTCAGGACCAGGTTATTCCATAGCATGGGGATTATCACTGAGATGAATTATCGCTAGGTCTCTACTCCTCTCATGTCACCTAGCATGAGTAATCCTAAACAAAGCTGCTGGAGTCAAATCTACAGATAGAATAAGAGCACTTTCCTCTATATCAGTGGTCCATTTGGGGTCCAATGACCATTTCACGGGGGTCGCCAAACCATGCTGTCCGCCATTTTTTTCCCTTTTCCCTAGCTGTCCTACTCCCTCTTATTGCTGGCCACACCCACTTGGGGGTCACCACAACATGGGGAACTGTATTATGGGGTCACGGCATTAGAAAGGTTGAGAATCACTGCTCTATATGGTGTTGAATATGGGTTTGTATCCAAGTTCAACTGCATCCATCCAACAAAGTTGCTATAGGTATCTCTTCAGCTACTTTGTGTCTTGGAATTCTTTGGAAGCCCCCAAAGTTTCCTAAATCAAATCAAATAAAATAGAATTCTATATGTCAACAATCCAGACTAAATAAGATTTACTAAGGATTACTAAATCAAAGAGAAGTCACCTAAGGACAATCTCATCTAGCATCTTACTCATGTTAGAGTTTGAGCATGACCAGATGCACAATAGGTCTACCCTTCTAAAAGCTGGATCCATCAGGCACTTAAGCCAGACCAGTGGTGGCAAACCTATGGCACGGGTGCCAGAGGCGGCACTCAGAGCCCTTTCTGTGGGCATGCGCGCCATCGCCCCAGTCTTAGGCCTTCAGCTGGGTTTTATAAAATCTTTTTGCTTTAGGCCTCCGCCACCATGTGCAAAAAAAAAAAAAAAGGTTCAATTTCAACTTCTCGCGGGAAAAAAAAGATCTTGCAAAGTTGGAATTGATTGAACATTTTAGTCTCACCCAGTCTGCCGTTACCACTGCAGCCACGCCCAGCCAATGGGCCACACCCACCCGGCACTCAACGATGCATAAGTGGGTTTTGGGTTGCAGTTTGGGCACTCAGTCTCTAAAAGGTTCGCCATCACTGAGCCAGACCATTTTCACAATTCCATCACCAGAACCACCACCTTTCTCCACAAAAATTAAGTGAGGCAACAATAGGTCTGTACAACAGAGTGATTCAATCATGGCAACTGTGCAAAGGCAATATCCTCCATGTCTAAATATCCTACCCATGTTTATTCTTGCATGCGTAGGTGCATCTGGAAAGTCATTAATTGTCAAAGACACAAGTATACATCATCCTCAAACAGACCTGGGCTTATCACAAAAAGTCAGCCTGTTGAATTAGGCCGGAAGTTAGGCAGGAAGTTCTGGAACATCCTGTGCAGAGGTGAGACACAGGCAAAGGTCGTGTGTGGAAAACTGCCCCTCTAAAGCCTGTGTGCCCCTCCTCCCCGCATCTATCTCATTCCTTCACATCGCCATGGCGATGTGAAAGGACGTAGGTCTGTGTGACCTTGCCTGCCTGATAACAACTAGCTCGCAAATAACAAGATGCTATTAACTATTCCGTTTCTGGCCTCTGGCTTTTATACTCTTGAGGATTGGTAAAGGATTTTAGCTAATGAAATGCTATTGTAAGGTAGAAACTTTTGCTTCTTGGAAACTCTATATAAACAATAAAAGCTGCGTAGAAAGTAGCCTTTTTTTGCACCCTGCAATGACTGAGCACTGATTACTACAATCCTGTTGTAGGATAGAAGAGGGTAGAATAAGAGAAATTTGAGTTTTTATTTGTCCTATTTTTTATCAAGCAAAATCAAGGCAGAGTTACTTTGAGTTCCTTTCTCATTTTCCCTATTTTTTTGGGGGGGGGGGGATTAAGTAATCTTTTTCTAAAAGTCCCCCCCTCCTCCCCTTTTATGGTTTACTCATTTCTTTCCTGTTTCTAAAGCCAGGTCTACATTTCTTCCCACAGAGCCACCTTCTGCCCGGCTTTCCCTGCTCCACCTCAAAAAGGCTGTTTTTTCAAGCATAAGCTACTATGTGGCCGAAAACACATATCCTGACTAATTACTTGAATAATTTATTTTAATTTTAGTTTTAAATTGGGCTTTGGGTGTGGGAATAAACAAAAGGCCAGAGTTATCAATTCAATAATTATGAATACATTTTGTTTGAGATGTCATATATTAGATGTGGGATCTGTAGAAGACAGAATAGCAGCCTTTTGTATGCCCCCTGCTGCCTTCTCAGCTGCTGCCAAGTTTTAGTAAGGAAAAAAGCATCAAAATCAAGGTCAGAATTGAAATATTATCAACTGATTCAAGGTGCAGATTGTACAAAGCGGAAGAAACAGTAGATCATACAGTCAGTGCATGTAAGATAGTACAAGATTATAAATGATTACCATAAATTGCCATTTGCCAGTAATGAAAAATGGGGGGGGGGAATCATGTAGTTAAAAAAGTAGTGGAAAATGGGAAGGACTCTATAGGTAGACAAAAATGCAAATTCAAACAAAACATTCGGCTAATTGTGTGGCCAGCCATAATTCAGCCAAATCTTTGTTAGCATTTTCAAGCATTTTAACTGGGATTTAGTATTAGGCAATGATGGCTTTCAATCAATCAACACCAGGTTGTGTTTGACACAATATTTCACTTGGGCCATGACCAAGACTTGCAAAACGTTTCATCTAGCCGTCTCCCAATGTTGAAAAAATGTGATTTGGATATGTTTGCCTGTGTCTGCATTTCCTGTTCATTTCAGAACAGGTGCCATTCCTTACAACTAAAATGAATGTATATGGAGAAGGAATACTTTGAGCTTTTTTAAAATCAAATAACTTTGAGAGAAACTCTGGAATGAATAATGTTCAAAATGGTAAAATATGCAATTTTGAACATTATTCATTCCAGAGTTTCTCTCAAAGTTATTTGATTTACACGATGAGCAAAGCCAAATTGAAATGTATTACATTATAACTTAGATGGGACCCAAACATTTTAAAATTAGCTATGGTTGACGTGAGAGAGGGAGCTATTCTCTAGGGTTAATGTAATAATAAAAAAGTAATTAAAAAAGCTAATGCTTAATGTGCTACCAAAAATTCTGAGGCATTTTAAAAATGAACAAATCCCCCCCTCCCCACGGTGTGTATGCATTTTTAGGCACCACGGAATTTAGTTTTACATGGAACCTAAAAGCATAGCAATCATGTTTCCCCTTTTTAGGAAGTTGAGTTCAGTTGAATTCAATTGAATGTTGGGTGGATTGAATCATTGAGCTGGAACGGACTTTGGAGATCTTCTAATCCAGCGGTCCGTGGACCTGTACTGGGCTGTGGCATGCCAGCAACCGGTCCGCACAAAACCCCATCCGTGGGAGGCAGGCAGCACACAAAACTACACACCCTCTGGTCTGCGGAACAACCTCTCTCCACATAACTGATCCCTGGTGCACAAAAGGTTGGGCACCTCTGTTTTAATCCAAATCCCTGTCCAAGGCAAGAGTCCTTATATCAGAAGTGTTGTTAAATCTTTTGTTGAAAACCTCCAGCATTGGAAGATCCACAACTTCTGAAAGCAAGCTGTTCCAATGGTTAATTGTTCTGTCAGGAGATTCCTCATTTCTAGGCTAGATCTCTCTCTGACTAGCTTCCATCCATGGCTTATCTTGCCTCCGGGTGCTATGGAAAATAGACACTCTGCTCCCTGTAACAGCCCCTGAATTGGAAGACTTCTATCATGTCTCCCTAAGCCTTCTTTTTGTTAGGCTAAATATACCTAGTCCCGTTAGCCATTCATCATACAATTTAGCCTCCAAGTCCTCTTATCATCTTTGTTGCTCTTCTCTGCACATTTTTGTATGGTCTCAGCACTTTTTTTGTATCATGATGACCAGAACTGAACACAATATTCCAAATGTGGTCTCAACTAGTGCAATATAGAATGCTACTACCCCTTCTTGTGATTTTGATGCTATCCTTCTGTTGATGCAACCCAGGATTGTGTTGGCTTTTTTGGCAGCTGCGGCACATTGCTGACTCATACTTAAGCAGTGATCCACCAGGAAACCTAGATCCCTCTCACAGGAACTACTGTTGAGCCAGGTACGTCTATCCTTTTGCATTTGGTTTTTTCTGTTAAAGTGCAGGATCTTATTTTTCTCACCATTGAACTGCATTTTGTTGGATAGGGCTCAGTGCTCAAGTCTGTCAAGATCCTTCTGAATCTTGAATATATCTTCCAAAGTGTTAGCAATTCCACCCAGCTTGATGTCATCTGCAAATTTTCTAAGTTCCCCTTCCATCCCCTCACTTATATTACTTATGTTGAAGAGTACTGAGCCCAAGTCCAAACCTTGAAATACCCCACTGCATCCTTCCCTCCATGTAGCTGTAGTTCCATTGAAGATTGCCCAGTCAATGCAGTTGGATAGCTAATTACGAATCCATCTGGTGGTAGTAGTCTATCCCATATCTTACCAAATAGGTTGTGGTCTATTTTGTCAAATGCCTTACTGAAGTCCCAAGTATACCATATTCATAGCATTTCACTGATCCACCAACTTAGTTACTTTAACAAAAAGGTCAGTAAGATTTTGTCTGGCATGTTTTTAACAAACCCATACTGGCTTCTAGTATTCACCTTCTTTGTTTCTAGTGCTCAGAAATCGTATATGATATGAAATATAACACCAAAGGTTTTGCCTATTCTATTTTGCTCAATCTCAGCTCAGGGTTTGTAGAGATCACTCATTCCAAGTTGGAGACGTTCCCTTGGCCATAGTTCAGCAGTTCTCAACCTGTGGGTCGCGACTACCTGAGTAGTCCTCGACTTAAGACCGGTTGCGGGGTCGCGGCATTAGGAAGGTTGAGAACTGCTGCCCTAGTTGGATAGCAGGAAAATGAGGAAAACCACCAGATCATCAGCAAAGGACAAATGCAAGAGAATGAGTGTCTTCAGAGTTGCCCCTCTCCAGCCTGAAAGTAAATATGACAAACTCCATAATCCCTAACCAGTAGAGAATGATGGGAATCAAATTGGGCAGACCTGGAAGGAGTTTGATGAGCATCAAGTAATGGGGTGAAGAAGGAAAGGATAACCAATTCAAGAACAATTTAAATAAACATTTTCATTTTAAACATTTAAAACTCTGAAGCACAAAAACACAAAATAGACTTCAAGAACAGTAAACAATTTTTCAGTCCCCAACATTGGCATGAGAGAGGTTCAAAGTGAAGGTTGCACCTCTGAAAGATGGATCCCTGTTCCCCTTCTAAGCAGGGCGGTGGGAAAAGGTCAACCAGGGAGATCCTTAGAAAGTTCCAGGGAGAGGAAAAGCCCAGGTCAGAAGTCTCTCATTCCCTGGATTTTGGAAGTGGGGTGGAATTTGGCCTCCTCTTTCTTCAAAGCAGGCCCAGGATGCTTCTCTGCAGCTCCAGAACTACCTCCTCGGCCCAGGAAAACGGGGGAAGAGACCTAACCCAAACCATGCTGAAAGCTACGGTCCTGCTGAGCTAACTGGATGTCCCTGGGAGGAAGGGTGACCCGCTGTGCATGGGAGGCATCTTCCAGAAAAGCTCCTGCAAGGCAAGCAACGCCATCGACTGCCACGTCACGTCAACTCCTCCCGTGTATTCTGGGCAGCCATCCCGAACCCCACGAGCAAAGGGCAGTTTCAGAGTGAGGAGACCCGCGCTCGGTTGAGCCTTTCGGAGCTCTTGCAAGGCACGGTGGCCGGCCCGGTACCTCCGTCGTCTCCCACCGCCTGCCGCTTCTTCTGGGGATCGCCTCGGTGCAGAACGGCGGGGAGAGGGTTGCGGGGGAGATCCTCCTGCCGTTCGGCCACGACGGGAAGGAGGGGCCGCTGGGGTTCTTCTGGAACCGGAGCCTGCTGCCGGGGAACGCCCGGTGCCGAGAGAGAACGACCGGGTGCCCACAAAAGATCCTCCCCGGTTCCCCCGCCGTTGCTTTTGTACTGCGCGCCAACGCTTCGAACTCCGCCCTTCGTGTGAAACCGCAGCCAATCCTCCCCGCCCTTTCAAAAAAGCGCGAAGCCGGAGAGCGAACCGTGCAACTCGGATAAAACTGATTCTTAAAGTAAGAGCACGAGAGGCAATTATAAGACATAAAATATTTTTTCAAATTTATGGGACTTTAGCGAACTTTTTTCTGCTGCTCTCCCCTCCCTTGATTTGCCCTTCATAAAGAGTTTGTTGGGGAAACGGGATCACTCACAACAACCTGATTTTGAATTTGCGAACTTGCAAAACGGACCCAAGGGTTTGAACATGGTCCATGTTTGTTTGCTTTAGTCACTTAACGCAAATTTTATTTTGCTTTAATCCAAGCCCGAAATCTCAAAGAAGCACCCTGCTTCATTTAGTCCAGGCCAGATTAATATTCAGCTCGTTAGCAGTTTCTTCTTGGGAATAACTACTTGATGTATGATTTGTGAGGGCAACTTTCATTTTAGCAATTCCTTAGCTTCTGATTTCTTTTCCAAAGGGGACCACAAATGAAAATTTTGGAAAGCTAATGCAAGGCACTTTTATCCAAGCCAGGAAGGATCCTAAGGCTCTCCTAACCAAGGGATATCAAGCTATCAACAATTTATGGAATCAAATAGATAAAATAATAGTCCTATTAGTATTTGCTGTGGCTTGTTTGTTTGAAAAAGTTCTCTATCCTGGGACAATTGATTTCCACCATTTACATTTGAGACTGCAGTTTCAGGAACAAGTTCCCTTTTCAACCTTTGAAATAATTTTTACTCAAATTTTTACTTCACAGTGCATTGCTTTGATTTTCTGTGGCAAAATAAATTATATATACACAGAGATATATGCAGTCACATACACATTACATATATTATAGCTAAGATGCTACCTAATGCACAGGGCAAGCCAGCAGCCTCCATTTAAAAACTTAACCTTCAAGGAGAAATTTCAATCTTCAAGGCAGGAAAAACAAAGAACAACTCACAGATCCATTTTATAGCACCCATTTGAAGTTATGTGGTGTTCAAATAATTGCTTTTAGCAGCTCAATTTGCTTCCCAACATTTAACAAATCCTATAACAGGTTAGCTGTTAAACCTTTGATAAGACTTAGTTTGAGAATGCACCTCAAAAACCTTCCAAACTCTTGTAAACCGCTAAATATTTCACAATGTTCGTGCAGTAGGTTGACCAGCAAAAGCAATCCTATTCAAAAAGACATTTTTCAAGTTGTTGACACCACATCCAGGCATGTTCCGGATGACTACAATGAGATTTTGCAAATGTATAGTTGTCGTAAATAGAAATTCATATGTGTCATGACTTATGATAAAACATCACCTATATCATCACAAATCTATCTTCTACCACTCACTCCAGAAAGCACTGAATTTATAAGCAATGATAAAAGTATTGAAATAGTTAATGTGCTCTGGAATTAATTTAAGCAAATCAAATTACAACTGAGTATTTTACCCTTTAAGTGCTGAATATTTTCTCCTATGAAAGAATCCATATGATTTCTATGCATCAAGAAATGTACCAGGTTTTTTGTGTCTAAAGTTTTTTTAATTTTTCCTTTGTTTTGTTGTAAATGAGGCCCTCGTTAACAGTCCCACATTAAGGTTCAATTAATATGGTTACGTCTTCTCCATATTTGCATAATTTTCTTTCTGTATTTATATAAAAGATAAAAAATGTGCTGAATTTCAAATATTGGAAAACTTGAGAAAACTGGATTCAGACATTGTCTGAGTCTTTCAATCATCTACCATGTCCATGCAAACATGTCCAATTTGTACAAACTGTTCAGCCTCAAGGAGGCAGAGAATCTTAATGTTATGCCATCTAGGTCATTTATGAAGATGTTGAGGAGCACTGAACCCCTGATAGAATCCTGAGGTACTCCAGTGCATGCTTCCCTTCATCTAGTTCCATGTAGTTCCATTGAAGATTGCCTACTGAGCGTGATTGGTCAGTCAATTACGAATCCATCTGGTGGCAATATTGTCTCTCCCAGCGGTTCTCAACCTGTGGGTCGTGACCCCCTTTGGGGGTCGAACGACCCTTTCACAGGGGTCGCCTAAGACCATTGGATATTTCCGATGGTCTTAGGAACCTGTCTCGCTTTCAACTCCCCCTAAAATTCTTCATTCAGGCAGGCTTCCAGAGTTCGGCCCGCAGGATGCAGGTAACCCCTCCCCCCTGTCCTGCCGCCTCCCACGGCACCGCGCCGCTCCGCGTCCCACACCTGAAGCCTCCATGGCACAGAACCGCTGGCGTGGTCCCCAATGACAGCTAACGTGCTCCCCACTGCCGGCGACCATGCAAGCCCTGGCAATTGCTCCAGCCAAAGAAATGGGTGGCTGGGAGGCTGCCATGGTGCTGATCTTCTGCGCCCATCAGCTGGCGATCCCCTGAATGTGCGCTTGTCAGCTGGGAGGTCTGGTGACGGAGCTGGCCGGCGTGGAGGGCGATGGGGAGGTGGCAGCTCGGCAGGCGGATTCCCGCCTGCCCGCGAATGTCGGGCCCACGGGGCTCAACACAGAGTCGACGGTCCGACATAACTTCCCTCCTCGGATGAGAAAGAAGGAATCTCTCCCGCCCGTGTCCCTTCCTCCCCTCAAGCGACAACAGGAGATTGCAAACAACTCAGTCAGCTGGTGCAGGAAGCCCTGAAATGGCCAGTCCAGGGCCCCTGGTTGCAGTCTGGATGTCTTTTGCTCCTCCTAGAAGCCGGTCTCAAGAGAAAGAAGTCGTTCAAACTTCAAGCTAGCTACTGGACGCCTATTCGCACTTTTTTTCCTTTTTTTTTTTTTGAGTACTTGTCTGCCAACCTACTCCATCTGTAAAAGAAAAAGTTTTCCACCCAAGCATAACTTTTAAGGACTTTAAGGATCTTTGAGAGAAAGAGAGGGAGAGAGAAATAGAGAGAGGGAGAGAAAGAGGAAAAGAAAAATAGAGGGAGAGAGAGAAAGAGAGTGACAGGGAGAGAGAGAAAGAGAAAGGGAGACAGAGAGAAAGAGGGAGAGAGAGAAGGAGAGAAAGAAAGGGAGAGGGAGGGGGAGAGAGAAATAGAGGGAGAGAGAGAGGGAGGGAAAGAGAGAGAGTGTGAATCTGGTTTCCCCCATTAACGTTGCTTGTCAGAAGGTTGCAAAAGGCGATCACATGACCCTGGAACAATGTGACCATTATAAATATGAATCAGTTGCCAAGCATCGAAATGTAAATCACATGACCCTGGGGATGCTGCAACGTCATAAGTGTGAAAAATGGTACTGTACTTTATCACTTTTTTCCATTTGTAACAATGAAAATACATCCTGCATATCAGATATTTACATTATGATTCATAACAGTAGCAAAATTACAGTTATGAAGTAGCAATGAAAATAATTTTATGGTTGGGGGTCACCACAGCATGAGGAACTGTATTAAAGGGTCGCGGCATTAGGAAGGTTGAGAACCACTGGTCTATCCCATATTGTTCTGTCTTACTGAGAAGTAGGCTGTGGTTTACTTTGTCAAGAGCCTTACTGAAGTCCAAGTATACTATATCAACAGTGGTCTCAGCTCTGATTGATGGTAGGGTGAAAATTGTTGAAGTTCTGATGGATCTTTGCCAGGCTTTCATGGTTAGCTAGTAAAGACATCATATGCAGCCTTTCCCCACCTTAGCATCATCTTGAAGCTGTAGAGAGTTAGTTCTCATGACTGTTAGACTGGCAAAACAACGCTTGGATAACTCTAGAGTAGTATTTTGCAACCTTGGTAACCTTAAGATGGGTGGACTTCAACTCCCAAAATTCCCCAACCAATCATGTTGTGCTGCTCTAGAAGATATTAGGGCCATTTATTCACTGGTGATCTGTAGCATCATCTAACCATTAATCTGATTATCTGTGTTCTGCCCTGAACCATATGAGTACTTTATTCCCATATAGTTAAGGAATAAATATGGGGGGGAAACCACTTTTTTACAATCCTGCCCTTCTAGTGCCATGGTCTTAACACAGTACAGTAATGATCTACAAAGGATTACGGTATTTCTGTATTGTGTATGAGCAATTGGAAGAGGAAACATGAAATAATAATGTTTAGGTTCCTGTATTGATGTGCTGCATTGCTTTGCTTTTCACTGGAAGCAATTTAACTATTTTAAGAGTTGCCTTGCTGGTTTTTATCCTGCACTTAGTCATTTTCAGCGTAGTCCTATACACATGCACTGTACACATACATGAATTTATCTTATACGTTACTCCCATGTAAGAAAGCATAGGATTTCAACTAGTTATTTTGTTTGGTCCCTGTTATTTTTAATTTAGTGTTGGTTGTGGCTTTCAGTGTTATTTTTTTTCTAATTTTGGAAAATATATAAATTAGATACCAAAACCACATAAAAGTTTGGTGTCTAGGTCACATAAAACCCTCAGCAGTAACATATCTTTACCAAATTATACTTATCCTACATGGAAGTAATTTATATTATTTTGGAGAACTGGGCAAACTGCTTTTAACACCTGCAGATCATCGGTTTCTTCAGAATTACCTGGACTGTATGCTTGATTATTTGCAACAGAAAAGATTTCTATTTGTCAAATTATCCATGAGGAAACAAAGGAATATTAAGTAACTTGAGGCATTCACACAAGGACACCCACTCAATTATTTTCATTAGTACTTCTTTAATTGTTGAGCCTTTTATATATTTACATTTTACAATGTCTCCCTGCAGCAATTATTGATAAAAGCAACACCAAAAAAAGCTGTAAATTATTAAGAGCTGAAAGGGTGTTGATTTCTTCATAGGCAGGTGTGAGGCCTCAGCATCAGCCAAGGACTTCCAGATAATAGTTTATGAATAATGAGCAGATGCACAGGCAATGTTATATTTGTGGCCTTGAAGTCATCAGTCAAGCTTCTGACTTGTTTTACTCCCCTTAATTTCAGATAAAGACTTCAGATTTATACTGCATCTGGTTTAAACTGCCAGTTGTGATCAACAAGCCACATTAAAAATGCTTTTGTTCACATGGTATGCAAAATAATTGAAAACTACAAAGAAGCAGAGGCTTTCTGTCTTCGTTACCTGTACTGGAGGAGGAGAAGGGAACCCAAATTTTACCAAGATTTGTTTCAATAAAACAAATAGGTCCGTCCTCATGAGTATTCATCATGGTGAGCATTCGCACACAAAATCAAGATACAACTATGGAAATGCATGTTGAGTTCATGTTTCTATGCTGGTTGTTACATTACACAGTCCTTAAAAGAGCTCCACTGAAATCTTCCTGTTAATTAACATGCACACAAATCCATTTGTATGAGGGAAGGAGGGAGGGAGAATAGCAAGTAATGTAATCTACTGTATCACTTTCCATTTTGGGAGATCATGGGAACAAAATCAGTAAGATGAAAGAGTGAATTGGTGTAGCATCAGAAATCTGGAGAGTAGTAGAAATGGCTTTGGGTGTCTTTTGCCTGATTATCGAGATTCAAAAGGAAAAGGGTGATTTGAAGCAGGCACGGGTGTGCATCTAACACTTGTCAACAACTCATTGAAGAATTATATCTTATCTTGTATTTTACGTGGTGGGGCAGAATTTAATTTAAGGGGGTGAAGACAGGTGTGGAATGTGTGCCCACGTACAGGTCAAACCATCTTTCTCCCTGGGTCTTGGCACAGCCCTAATTTTTAGTTTCTAGAATCGGTCCAACATGGTTTGTACTGCTCTTGTTTTGTAAGATGAACCAGGAGAATCATCATTTTTACAGGGAGAAATTAAGGGAGATTTTTAAAGGTGTTTTGCAGCTGTGAGTTGGAGATGACTGGGGAGGTTTTAATCACTAATCCTCCATGAGTGTTATAGTATGACAGAAGAGACATAATCCAGGGTCCTTGAACAAATCTCATGGAGTTTTGTTCTTATGTTCTTAGAAAGAAAATTAATGAGGTTAAGCAGGGATTAGTGAAGCTATAGAAAAAAATCCAGCCAAAGTGTGGTAGCAGTAATATTTATATGTTGATTTATTTATTTAAACTCAACTTGACTTTCATAAGGAATACCAACTGCTATCTTAAAGAGAACAGTATTTATAGTTCAATGGAACATGCCTAACTTTGGCAAAATATAGGTCCTCAACGTACAATAGAACTAAAAATTTATGTTGATAAGCAAGACAGTTGTTAAGAGGCTTTTGTTCCATTTTAAGAGCTTGTGGCAGTTGTTAAGTGAATCACAGCAATTGTTAAATTAGTAACATGTTATTAAGTGAGTCTGGCTTCCCTATTGACTATGTTTGTCAGAAGTTTACAAAAGGGGATCACATGACCCCGGGAAACTGCAAGCATCATAAATGCATGCCAGGTGTCCAATTTTTGATCATCTGACCATGGGGAAGCTGCAATGGTTGTGTGTGATAAAGTGTGATAAACAGTCATACATCACTTTTTTCAACGCCTTTGTAACTTCAGTTACTAAATGAATGGTTGTAAGTTGAGAACTACCAGTATTTGGTTAATAGAATGATGTTTTTCTGATGGAAAAAAAAATCTTAAGCTATTTAAGTGTAATTCAATCTGATTGACTCAAAATCTCATTCAGTACTAGCCAACAAATTAAAACAAAAGTTGGCTATGTGAGCCTTCCTCTTCACACACACACACACACACACACACACACACACACACACAGGGTCTATTTTTCAGATCAGTGAATACCATTTCATATAATCAAATGTAGCAACCAAGACCAACTCAATGATTTTCATGTCCACATTAATTGTGTCCTGCCATTTCTGCTTTGGTCTTTCACATGGGCGTTTGCCATCAGTGTTAAAATGGTAGGTGGTACAGGTAATGGTGTGGAGTTCTGTTTATAGTACGTATCATGTATCATTTCTGAGAGTGTCAAGAAGGGAAATGACTAATGAACAATGGAACATGTGCATCTCTGTGGCATGTAAAGGAGGCTCAACAATTTTAGTGGTTGGCCAGCATTCAGCGCCATACAGTGCTAACGGGTGGACCATCATACTGAACACTTTCGATTTTAGATGAATTGGCATGAAAATAGAATAGAATAGAATAGAATAGATGGAAGGGACCTTGGAGGTCTTCTAGTCCACCCCCCTGCTCAGGCAGAAAACCCTATACCATTTCAGACAAATGGCTGTCCAGTCTCTTCTTAAAAACTTCCAGTGTTGGAGCATTCACTGTTTCTGGGGGCAGGTTGTTCCACTGGTTAATTGTTCTGACTGTCAGGAAGTTTCTCCTTAGTTCTAGGTTCTCTCCTTGATTAGTTTCCATCTGTTGCTTCTTGTCCTGCCTTCAGGTGCTTTGGAGAATAGCTTGACTCCCTCTTCTTTGTGGCAGCCCCTGAGATATTAATGCAGAGCACTCCAGTGATCTCCTTCCATTGTAACCATATTATATTCACCCTAATACAAAGTCACCCCAATGACTTTGCAGATGGGATATTAAGAACATAGGTTTTTGTGAGCTGTTGCTTACTTTTACCACACTCTTGGCTCTGTGTCTGATGATATGAGCTGCAATTCCTGAATGTTTATACCTTTTAATAAAAAAATTTAGTCAGAAAAGGCTCCATCAGATTCCTCCTAATTTTCTGCCACCATAGACTAACAGGACAGTCCTACACGTTTTCCAATTTTGTAATTTCTATACCTGATTTTGCCACTAGGTGGTACTATGTGCTTTAACAAGCAACTGATAAATCTAACATGTGGTGTTTTTTTTCACCAAACGTGAATACCCACAGGCTTTACTGTATAATACAACTTCTCATCGTGACTGCAAAAGCTAAATCGGCTATTCTTTTCCTACTGTAAACCCTGTATGTGGAAAACACAGGCACAACTGGAGAATATTATTCTGAGCATGGAGGAGAAGCTGGCAAAAGTGCAAGATGAAGCCACACTAACAAAAGGAAGTAAGAACTTTTAAGGTGACCAACTGTCCTCCTTTAGGAGGACAATCCTCCTTTTGTAAGTTCTGTCCTCCCTCGAAAAGTGTCCTCCTACATGTCCTCCTTTTCGATATTTGAAGACTCATCTGCAGGGCTTTTTTTTTTCCTCATAGAACGCTCAAAACGGTGTTCCGGCACCTTTTTTTTTTTTTTTGATGGATTTTTTTCAACTTTTGCATGAGCTGTGCTACTCCCCCTATTGGCTTTCGAAAGCCAATAGGAATTGCTGCTGAACGCAATTTTATTTACAATATTTTTTTTTCAATTTATTTGTGTCCTCCTTTTCATTGTAAAAAAGTTGGTCACCTTAGAACTCAGTTACACTAAAGGTCACTGAATGTATGATAACCACCAGCCCCAATCTTCTTCCTCCTCTCTTGGATCCTAAATTGCTAGTAGCTTTTGAGACAAAGATGACAGGGAAGGAAAAGGAAGCAGAAGCAGGTAGCTTTGCTAATGGGCAACAAATCTCATGGAGCTTTGTATTTACATTCTTAGAATTGTAAGCTGCCCAAAGTCACTTGGTTAAGTTGGGCAACTATAGAAATTGAATGAATAAATACAATAAATACCACGCACACACACACACACCAGGTGCCTTTATTTCAATGACAACAAGAACAGCAACAACTCCTATGGTGGTTGAGTTTGATTGGTTTACCAATCCTCAGTATGGCAAAAATATATACAATGATATAACCCCAAACAAATAAAATAATTACAAAAATGTTAACCACACGCTTCTTTGGGAGAAGGGTGTTTTTGAAATTTCTGTGGAAGCTCTTCACACATCAGACTACATAGCAAGCTGTATAAAATTGATAGATAGGTAGATGATAGATAGATAAGAAAGAAAGAGAAAAAGAAAAGAAAGAAAAAGAAGGAAAGAAAGAAAGAAAGAAAGAAAGAAAGAAAGAAAGAAAGAAAGAAAGAAAGAAAGAAAGGGTTTTAGGTTTAAATTTAGTTTATCAATCCAATTATAGAAGTGGTCCCCAAAGAAAGATGAAATATACAACTTGCAGCATTTCTAATGATAGCCCTCCATAATGGCACATATTTCCTCCAACAGTTCTAACTTTCTGAAACATGATCCAAATTTCCAATTTCTGCCAGTAATTAAACTGCTGAAATAATAGGAACTAGAAAATTATTTCATCCCCCTCCAATTTGTGGGGAAAAAAACCCTCTGGAGCTGAATAGAAGATTGGACAAAGGAACAAAACTGGTATGTGAAGATTAAGCCAACAGGTTTCAGAGGAGCAGTCAAATTAGTCTTTTGCAGTCTGTTTTAAGTATGGGGGGAGGGGCTCCCCAAAGAGCCATGCCCTTGAATTTAATGCCTTCCTAGGGTGTTTCTCAAATTCAGCCTGGTTTCCTATAGCCACTTAGAAAGAATCAGTGTATCTTGAGGCCTATTTTCTGTCAATTTAGCCCACCCCTGAGGAAATTAGAGAGCCTTCTGAGATCCTAAAGGAAAATGCATTTACTGTGGCATAATCTTTCCTGAAGCAGAGCAAGTCTTATCACACAGATGAAGAGTTCTTCCCTTATTAGCAGGTCATCTATGCATATAGAAGAGAAAAGAAATGCTTACAATGCAGACAAAATGAGAAACGAGTAGAGGCTGTAGTAGTTGTTTCATTAAGCCCTAAAGATAGGCAAAAGAAGGGAAGCATGTGTACAATGGAATACAGTACACAATAAACTTGAGGGAATATTTTGCTTCTGCTGCATCTTAAAATCCAATTTGATTGTTAACACCATCTGAAACTGCCAAGCGGCCCGGGGGAAAAAAAATAAAAAAATAATGAGGCTGCTGGTGACACAAAAGGGCTCGTCTCTCTCTGAAGAACTTTCTCCCTATTCTCCAAAGCCACCAAGGACAATGAACACTGCTGCTTGCCTGCTGCAGCTGTAGCTCTTAGAAAGTTCACCCTAACGTGACAAGAATAAAGAAACCAACCAAGCAGCAAGAGACTTCTTCTTCCCAATGATGATCTGGAGAACAATCTTGGGGGGGGGGTGTCTCAGGAAAGTCATTAAGAGAAGGCAACATCCAGAAGGATAGTAACCATATTCATGAGGGTAGCAGAAAGAGTCCTGGCACCTAAGGAAATTCATAAATCTATTGTGTCCTGTGGCTACATTCGCAGAGTTGTTTTGCTGTGCTCTACTCCCATCTCAGAGGCAACAGGAATTCATTCCATCCCAGCTAAGCAATCCTGCTGAGCATCCAGAATACACCTGTGCTGTGCTTGCTGTCCATATAATTTTAATACACTACATTCTAAGGACCAAGATTCGTGGCTCTTTCGTTGATATTCCAGCCCTGATCAATTATCATCCCAAATGTGAAGAGTCTCCTCCTACTAGCATGCACAATGCTACACATTGCTCTGTGTTGCCATTTCCCCCTTTTTTCTCTTCCCTTCATACCATAGACTAAATTTTTCATAACAGCAACAACAAAATCTTTGAGGTGATAGGTTGATTAGGTTGTTCTATTGACCACCAGGTGACAGCAAAAGGTTAGAGATTTGTTTTAGCTGCCATCTCTTGGCCATCCAGACTTCTGCAGCCACTGGATTACTATTAAAGAGCTGAGTGATTTTGGACCAGTCCCCCTCTCCCTCCCTCCCTCCCTCTCTCCCTCTCCCTCCCTCTCTCTCTCTCTCTCTCTCTCTTTCTCTCTCTCTCTCCCCAGCCCAATCTACCTCACGGGGTTGTTGTTGTGGGTAAAATAGAGGTGGGAAGGAGTATTGTGCGTGTTTGCACCTTGAGGTATTTGTAAAAACAATAAAGGTGGGATGCAAATAAATAACAAACAACACTGGAAGAGCTGGAATATAAGAATAGAGATTTAATTATGAGAATCAGCATCTGTAATGGTAAGTGGGAATGTGTTTGGGAGACAGGAGGGAGAACCACAGTGTGGACAATCAGCATGCCCACAGAAGGGGAGATGGTGTGGGAAACATTTTAGAAAGGGCCCTCCCCAGTTTTTCTGGAGAATAAAAGGAAAGGAAGGAAGAAATACTTAGAACTGATGTTAGCCCTGCAAAGTAATTCAGATGAGCACAACCAGGAGTACTCGCTGTATCTTTATCGCCAGTTTACATTAACAGAATTTTGCAAGACTGAAAGTGGTAAGATATCCATGGCATTGCTTAATTCTCCAGGGGTGGAGATATATAATTGGGTATCATCAGCACATTTATGATACCCAACTCCAGAGCTCCCCAACCTTTCCGGCTTGGCAGCCCAGAAGGAAAGGGAGAAGCAGGGAAATGTGCATGTGTGAAGCCCACACACACATACGCAAATGGGCACATGCACGGCGGTGGTGCTAGCATGCGTGCATATGCACAAGCAGGCACGCACACCCACATGCATGTGCAAACAGGCTGTTGGTGCCCATGCAAATGGGCCACTGGTGCCCACATACTTAGGCAAACTGGCCACTGACACCCACACGCATGCGCAAATGCGCGCTGGCACCTACACACATGCACAAATGGGCCACTAGCATCTGCATGATGCTGGTGGAGTGCTAGTGCCACCATGCATATGCAAATGGGGCACGAGTTGGGGCCCTTACCAGCTATTCCCATGGCCTGGTGGCCAAGAGGCCACAGCCTGGTACCAGGGTGTGGACCATAAGTTGGGGACCCCTGCTCTACTCCATGGTCATAAATGAGCTGACCCAGTGGCCTCATGTAGATATTAGAGAGGAGAGGAGAAAGCACTGAACCTTTCTTTCTTTCTTTCTTTCTTTCTTTCTTTCTTTCTTTCTTTCTTTCTTTCTTTCTTCCTTCCTTCCTTCCTTCCTTCCTTCCTTCCTTCCTTCCTTCCTTCCTTCCTTCCTTCCTTCCTTTCTTTTCACTTTTTGGAGGACTAGTGTCTTTTCCAGAGAACTGGTCTCCTCAAAATGTGTCTGAGGTTGGATAATTTGAACCTGGTCTTGTGTGCCTCAAGTGAGAACTCTTCATTGAGGTTTGCAAATGCCAAACATCTAGTGGAATCTTTATTCAGACTCAGAGATTAGAAAGAAGGAAGTTGCAGATCACAATCACTGCAGTAGAAGTTAGCAGCAGTGAAGGAAACAAACTAGAACCAAGGGACAAATCAAGAGGTTTAAGGAGGCATAATTTAATTTGGGAGTCCACACGTGCCGTATTATGCACAACTGTGCAGCCTCTTGTTATCTCTCATTTTGCAGTTCCATGCTGTTATTTCCTTTTGAAGTTGCTTTTTTCAAGAATAACTCTTTCCAGTCTATTGCAAAGTATCTTATGGCTGTGGTTCATTTTTTAATTATTTTCTACTATTGGATAATTTCTAATATGTTCTGATATGTGGTGTCTTTATTGGATTTTCCTGATCATTTTCTCTCACAGTGATATTCTCTCTATATATATACATATACATATACATATACATATATATATATATATATATATATATATATATATATATATATATATAAAGTTTAATTAAAAAGCGCCAAGCTTTCGCCGTCCCTGCCGGCATCATCAGGGCTAGAGCGCCAGAAAGTGTGAGAGGCCAGCTGTGTTAGAACCCTATTTAAGCGTGTGGAATCACATTGCAGCACTGCCAAAGCAAAGAGGGAGGAGAGAAACCATCTTTTCCAAATATGTAAGCGCAACGGGTATCCGGCAAAATTTGTTAACCGGTTCAGTAAATCATCTGAACCCCAGAATAACCCTGCACCCCAAGAACCCACACCCCAGACAACCACACGAGTTACCCTCCCCTATATCCATAATATCTCAGAGGCTACAGCGAGAATCTTGGCATCATACAACATACAAGTAGCGCACAAACCAAACCAAACGCTACGAGCAGCCATTATGCGCCCTAAGGACCCGCTCCCCAGCATGGAAAGATCGGCAGTCATATACAAGATTGATTGTATGGACTGCCCATGTAACTATGTTGGGGAGACTGCCAAACGAGTAAAGACCAGGGTCCACGAGCATAAATTGGCAGTAAGAAGGGGGGACCAATATTCCCAGATATGGGCTCACATGGCAGAATTGGGCCATAGATTCAATTTCAGTGAAGTTAGCGTGCTGGCAAGTGACAATACCAAGGGAGGCCGCTTACTTAGGGAGGCGTGGCTCTCTAATAACAGCTCTATTAATCGGCACGTTGACCTGTGCCCAGCATATATGGCGTTAAGATCGTGGAGTGCGACCAACCAGCTGCCCCATTACCGACGACCTAATAACAACCCTAATAATATCAAGGAGAATATGTCAACCCCCCAACTGGCTCGGTATAGGCCAGATGAGGAAGAGCAATTGCGGAGCATTCCTACCACTCTTACAACGCCAGCACGGACCCAGAGGAGCAGCAGAGTGAACCTGGCAGCTTGCCTGCGCCTGGAAAGAGGCGAGGCAGCCGATCTGGAGAGGAGGAGACGACCCCTCCGCTCAGCTGAGACGGCTGGATTGGGGATGTGTGAGGTGCGGAGCGAAGCCGGCGACGGACTCACGGACGCTTTGGAGAGTGGGGGGAGGGGTGAATTGGGATGGGAGAGTGCGCAAGAGGGTGGCATTTGCGAGACCGAACTGTTGCGCCTTCCACCCACGGACTCCGGGGACCCCCACGATGCGCACATGGGCACGAGCGACGTTAGAGGGGAGAGGGGAGCGAAGGAGAAGCACGGCGGCACTCGAGAAGATCGTAATTCCACTACCTCCCCCAGACCGAGCCTCCGAATTATAACGCGTGCGAAAGGAACACAGGAGGCTCAGGAAAGGGGGAGGAGGAGTAAGACGACTGAATGTAATCACAGTCAGGGGACCGCCCCCCCAGTAGACAAACAATCCATCAACCTGTCCCAGATCACCAGCATATCGCAGCCAACTCAGAACGACTTACAGGATTGCCCAGATGACAGTTGGATGGGAGGAGAAAGTACTAAAGTTAAAAGAGAAGGCTATCGCAAAAAGAACAGCCGAGCGGATGATGATTGGGAAAGGAAGGGGAAGTGTACATTACCACTCAAACCTGATGGGGAGGATGGGTTGAAGAACAGAGATAATTTGAACGGTAGGGGAGTTATCCCATCCATCCCAGAATCGAAAGAAAGGAGGAGAGACGACAACACACACGTAACTAAGAGGAATAGGAAGAAGCAAACCAATCAAGCGCAGTTGAATCAATTAGGCCCGGTGACGAGATCGAGGAGCCGGGCGCAGACTCTGACTTGCCTATAAAAAAACTCTCACACTTTCTGGCGCTCTAGCCCTGATGATGCCGGCAGGGATGGCGAAAGCTTGGCGCTTTTTAATTAAACTTTTATAGTTTTACTACCCTGGTGTTCATTTTATTTTTTGATATGAATACTCCCAGGGTTCATATTTTTAGCATTATTAACTATATATATATATATATATATATATATATATATATATATATATATATATATATATAATTGAAGAATAGCGATTCCTGGGTATACATTTCAGTAAAAAAGGAAGCGATCACCAGGAAATAAAACACCAAGGTTTTAATAAATAAAATCAAGCTTTCGATGGCTAACATCTGCCATCATCGTCAGGATACAAGCCAGTTAGTGAGGAAACCTGCTTATAAGCATAGCCACGCCTAAACTCTACGCATGGACCTTCTAACAGGTCCAAGCCAACTAATCCTTACTTCACTTACAGCCTTCAGTGATTCTTTCTTTTAGCTCTTACTTACATCCACACAACCACCCACTTCCTCCCTCCCTTTAGTTCCTGAGTCATATAGGCAACGTGTGTTTCTCAAAATTAAAGGGTCCTCTGCACTATTGAGTTGATTCTTCTTCCTGTGTTCCTTGGGACGTTTCTCTCCTCCACTCCTCCGGCACGCATCACACTCATTTGCATTCTTCAATCCTGTCACTCCTTCAATCCCCCCACAATCCTTGCCACCAATCTCATCCACACTTTTATTTCCCCCCACTGTTGCCAGCATATCGCATCCTCCGTGCTCCTCCTTCGTGCCACCCGGTGCAACTCTCAATCCGGTTGCCTCTCTTTCAGTCTTCCGTAACGCCGCTCTCCGGGAGCGCGTGACCACCCCCATAATGGGGCGGCTGTAAGTATTGATCTTCTGTACATCCATTGAAGGCATGTCTCTGTCTCGGTGGCTCTGATCGGTGTGGCCGCATAGCAAAGGTGTTATTCTGCCATAGTAGGTGTTGCCTTTTTTGAATTCCTATCCATTTCCAGGGCACCGGCGACCAGGTGCGTTGTAGCACCTGGTCGCCGGTGCTACAACTCAATAGTGCAGAGGACCCTTTAATTTTGAGAAACACACGTTGCCTATATGACTCAGGAACTAAAGGGAGGGAGGAAGTGGGTGGTTGTGTGGATGTAAGTGGGTGGATGTAAGAGGAGGCACGACCACGAACGCGAAGCCAAAAAATAGCAAGGCAGCCCAAAATCTTAAACCCCTCTGCAACTCAGACTAACCTGAGCACAACCAAACAGAACACTCCCCCAGCCAATCAGAGCACAGCCAAGCGCCTAACCATTCAGAACACACCTCCACCCAATCAGAACACAGCCAAGCTCCCACCCAATCAGTTCATACCCCCACTGGCAGTTAAAAGGAAGAAACAGCTAAGACCACACATTGCTGCTCAAAGCACGAAGCTGAAAACACCAGCCTGAAGATGACGAATGAGACTTCGTCGAAACATATATATATGTAGGTCTTTGGTTGTTCGGGTTCTCTCCCGCGTAAAATTGGAAGTGTCTTGGCAACGTTTCGACGAAGTCCCATTCGTCATCTTGGGTGATTGGGTGGAGGTGTGTTCTGATTGGTTAGGGGCGTGTTCTGATTGGTTAGGGGCGTGGCTGTGCTCTGATTGGCTGGGGGGTTGGCTGTGCTCTGATTGGCTGGGGGGTTGGCTGTGCTCTGATTGGCTGGGGGAGTGTTCTGTTTGGTTGTGCTCAGGTTAGTCTGAGTTGCAGAGGGGTTTAAGATTTTGGGCTGCCTTGCTATTTTTTTGGCTTCGCGTTTGTGTCCTTTCCAAAGGATTCAACTTTGCAGTCACTCCCAAACACATCCCCACTGAAACCATTATATGTGGAGTTGAAACCAGCCTGACCAAAATCAACCCCGACGACGCTAACAGAATCAGACTCGAAATCACCAACATCCTCTGTACCAGCAAGCCACCCAAAAGCAACTTACCCAAAGAGGAACAGACAGCACTACGTAACCTGAAAGAAGACACCAGCATAATAATCCTACCAGCAGACAAGGGCAACGCCACGGTGGTTATGAACACATCTGACTACCAAACCAAATTAACCAACCTACTCCAAGACTCCACATACAAACCCCTAAATACAGATCCCACCACCTACCTGGAAAAAACCACCAGATCCAAAATAAAAGCCTCCCCCATTAGCGAAGAGATCCAGCAAAGAATCATTCCCAGAGAGAAATCATCCAGATGCCCCAAACTCTATGGTCTCCCCAAGATACACAAAGAAGGAACCCCACTCAGACCTATAGTCAGCTCCATAGGCTCACCTCTACAAAACCTAGCCAAATTTCTCGCCAAACAACTACAGCCCTATGCAGAATCCATCACCTCACACGTAAAAAACTCATTCCAGTTTATAGAGATCATAAAGAAACAAAACTTACAGCCCAGCGACCTACTAGTGAGCTTCGATGTCATATCCCTCTTCACCCAAGTGCCTATCAAAGAAGCCTTGACAGCTATTCAAAACAAATATAACCCCCCCAAACACATCTTAGATCTGACCAACCACTGCCTATCCAACACATACTTCATCTATAATGGACAAAAATACAAACAAACAGAAGGAGCACCCATGGGATCACCCCTCTCACCTGTCATTGCCAACCTCTACATGGAACACTTTGAAACCCAAGCTCTAGAAAAATCGGATCACAAACCCAAACTCTGGCTCAGATACGTAGACGACACCTTCATAATCTGGCCACATGGGAAAGAAAAACTGGACAACTTCCTCACACACCTCAACAGCCTACACCCCAAAATACAGTTCACCATGGAAACAGAAGCTAACAACCAACTTCCCTTCCTGGATGTCTTAGTCTACAAGAAATCCAATGGCTCCCTAGGACACACCATCTACCAGAAGAAAACACACACAAACCGCTATCTGCACGCTCTCTCACACCACCACCCAGCACAGATCAACTCTGTAGCCAAGACACTCATCTCCAGAACAAAACGCTTAGCTGACGAACAACACCTAAAACCCGAACTACACACTCTCACCAATGTACTAACATCCAATGGATTCCATAGAAATAAGATTACAAACCTAATCCAAAAAGAAACCCCCACTAAAATCCAAGACAAAGAACAAGAAAACGGCAAAGCCCTCCTCCCATACATAAAAGGCACCACAGACAGAATCAGTAAGATCCTCCATAAACACAACATCAAAACAGCATTCTGCACAAACAGAAAAATATCCACCATCCTTAGAAACCCCAAAGATAAAATTGAATTAGAAAATCAAGGAGTATACGAAATCCCATGCACCACTTGTCCCACCACATACATCGGACAAACCAACAGAAGAATAAGTGCACGCATTGAAGAACATAAGAACTCAGTCAAAAAAGAGGAACCAACATCTTCCCTGGTCCAACACCTTAAAGCCACAGGACATGAAATTGACTTTAAAAATACCAGAACCATTGCCAAAAGTGAACATTTTAATAACAGAATAATCAGAGAAGCCATCGAGATAGAAAAACGCCCACACAGCATGAACAAGCGAGATGATACCTCCCGCCTACCAGCCATTTGGAAACCCGCCCTTATTGACAAACGACTCCCTAACACAAAAAATGATACCAGACCCACACTCACAAAAACCACACAGGATGTCACCACCACACATCCACGCAAAAAGCAAACCCAAAGCCACACCGATGATGAGGCACGACCACAAACCAGAAGCCAGACCAGAGCTGCATCATTAGCCACTTTAAAGCCCTCCAATCCATACATGAAGCAAACTGACACCCTCCATGAAAATGAGGCACGACCACAAACGCGAAGCCAAAAAATAGCAAGGCAGCCCAAAATCTTAAACCCCTCTGCAACTCAGACTAACCTGAGCACAACCAAACAGAACACTCCCCCAGCCAATCAGAGCACAGCCAACCCCCCAGCCAATCAGAGCACAGCCAACCCCCCAGCCAATCAGAGCACAGCCAAGCCCCTAACCAATCAGAACACACCTCCACCCAATCAGAACACAGCCAAGCTCCCACCCAATCAGTTCATACCCCCACTGGCAGTTAAAAGGAAGAAACAGCTAAGACCACACATTGCTGCTCGAAGCACGAAGCTGAAAACACCAGCCTGAAGATGACGAATGGGACTTCGTCGAAACGTCGCCAAGACACTTCCAATTTTACGCGGGAGAAACCCGAACAACCAAAGACCTACATACAAACACCCGCGAAAACCTCAGAATATATATATATATATATATATATATATATATATATATATATATATATATAATATATATATATATATATGTTTTCTGAGGTTTTCGCGGGTATTTGTATGTAGGTCTTTGGTTGTTCGGGTTTTCTCCCACGTAAAATTGGTATATTCTGTAGGGAGAAGGAACAGGGATTACAAAATGATGAATGGGTAAAAAAAAAGCCATGGAAATATCCTGTGGGAACCAGCTATCTTTGCTACTCTGCTGCTTTCAGAGTTTATTGAGATTTAAACTCTTTTCCTTAGAGATTAGGACTAGAAAAAAGACTTAAAATTACTGAGAACTGTTCAATCTAGATATAAGACCAAAGCCTGGACATACTTTCCATTCATTGGGACCACATGCTGGATCGCATATATTTCCTATGACTGAAAGATACTCCACAAGGCCCATGGAGAACCTGATATAGCTAGTATGTGACAATCATTGTGTCCTGGGTATCATTCCAAAAGCACACAACACTAAACTTAGTCTCTGACAGATGGATTTTGAAACTCTGTTCAGAAAGCCCAGAAACAAGCTACATCGTTTTTACAAAGGTCTTTTCTAAAGCTTTCTGAAGTTAATAAAAGGACTGTACAAACATTCAGTCCTAAGGTTTCACACTGTAATGGTGGTGACTTTGTTATTAGATGGGCCCTCCATTTGTCGTTTCGGCTTTCTCATCTTAATTCATCAAAATATGGGATGAAACAGTAATTCTTTTTTTTGTAATATATTTTATTGATTTTTAAAAAAACATAAAACACTTAATAATTGGTGAACAGTGCGTTGTCTGGGTTACATTTGTAAAACAATCACTAACAATTGATTTCTATAATCCATAATCCACACAATAGTTTTAGTCGATTTCCTCTTTTCCCAATATATCCTCTTTTGCAAACATTGAGTTAATACAATTCTTATTGTTTTGATAGATAACAATTAAATATATAATTTTTTCCCAATAGTCCTAAAAATAATAATCACATCAATATAATATTTCTTTTCTATCCAATCATTCTGGTTGCCTTATCATAGATCCTTACTTTATTTTGTTTCTCCCACCAAATTCTAGATATTCTTACTGGTTAAGATTTTCTCAAAAATTAATTACATTTAAGAATTTAACTCTATTTTTCCATATGAATCATCTCACACTTTTACATTTCTTAAGAAATAGATAATAAAACAGTAGAAAAAAGAAAAAAATCAAGAGTAAAGAAGCATAAAAATAACATACTACTTAAAATATATATCCCTCCTAAGCTAATATGTATTTATTTCCTAAATTTCTTATTCTTTTTAACGATAATTAAAAATATATTTAATCTTTAAACATTCTATTTAATATATCTAGTCATCTAGTCCTTTAACTCTTATTCAAAACATTTTTATCCATTATAATTTTCTTAAATTCAATCACATTTAAATATCTAAAACATTTCCTTTATCTAAGTCATTTCAACTTTTTTATATTACTCATATCAAGGAAGAGAACAAAAAAGAGAAAAAAAGCATACTATATTATATTTAGAGAATTCATTCCTCTTAGAGTGACATATGTATTCCAAAACTTTTCTATTTCTTTAACCATATTCAAACAAATGTTTCTTTTTTAAGTATTCTCTCTGGTAAGTCCCATCATCTATTTTCTTAGTTTCCACTTTAGTCTTTTTCTAGTATCTTAATCAATGTATTTTGCTGAATCAAAAAGTTTTTCTGTATGTTCATAAATGTTGCTGTAAATCAGACATATTAAACTCGCGACGTCACGTGATGTCATGCGACGTATTGGAGCTTTTTCTCCATTCCCGGCAATGGGGTGGGCACGGTTTCCTGCTGGCATGTCTGGCCTGCGGGCCGGCAGTTTGATACCCCTGCTGTAGATATAAAAAGTAAATAAGGAGAAGTATCTTTGTATGGAACTTCTGCCTTTCCATGTTTGTTGAAAATCTTTTTCTTTCTCTTCACCTCTCTTATCATTTCCTTTCTCTCCAATGTTCCTGATATCTCTATAGTCCATTTTATTCGATCTGTTTTCTTCTCCTCAGATTTATTTTGTAGTCTTAAGGGATAAGTTGTTTTTTCCAATTTTTGTGAGTTTTTTCCCACTAGGATTAAATCATGTTTCCTTGTTTTGTTAAGTTCCATCTTAAGTCTATATCCATGTATCTGTTTTATCTGCTCCTTCTCTGTTGTTGTTTTCTGGGAATTTTTTTGTTATAGAGTTAACTTGGAAATAGATTGATTGATATTTTCAAAGTTGTTTTGGATTTCTTTGTGGTTTAAAGTCATTGTTGTTTGAATTAGTTGCAGTATACTATATATCTCCTCCTGTGACATATTTATGTTTTCTTGATATGTTCTTTCTACATGTCTCTGATCCATGATAGCCAAAAATTTGAGTTTTCCTCTTCCTTTCTTTTCTCTGCAAATAGCTTTAGAGTCCCAATTAGATAGATATTTGTAATCCAAATAGTTCAAAAAAGATTTTTTTTTCTGAAATGTATAATTCTCTCTTTGTCTACAGCCCACATTATTGTCTTTTTTTGTCACAGCTGTTCTTTGTTGTTAAAGCTTTGAAGGTCACAGACACAGATTAGCTTTTCCCAGATTTTGCCAAGTCTTATATTAAAGTCATAGCTGTCATAGTCTTCATCTGCCACTAGGTGTCAGCAACTATTTGTTTTTCAATTTCCAAAATGAACAATTATCTTTAAAATGAGAGTCTTAACCATTCAAACAATTTTAGATTTATTCAGATTTGAGTTTTAAGTTTCAGGTTTTATATTTATTTCACTTCCATATATTTTGATTCTCCATAAAATTTGCTGCTTCTGTTACTGTAAAGGTGGAGCAGAAATCCCCCTCTTTCCCTTTCGGAGGTATTTTGCTTCTTGGGGATCTTTTCCAGGAAATTAAATATAAAAGAGAAAAGAGAAGATCGAATTCCTCACCCAGTTTCAAGTATGCTGTTCACCATTGTGCTGGTTAGTGTTTTTGGACTTCAGTTGCTAGTAGCTTGGGCTGGTGGATGCAATACGGCCAGCCTTTCTCCTGTCAGGTTAGAAGGCTTTCCCCAAGTCAAACGGAATGGCCGCCACCATTCCAGAATCGCTGGAGCACCCTTCTTTCTTCGTCACCTCTCTGGGGCGACTTAGACCCATTTAGGGTCTCCTGGCAGGGTGAAATTAGCCATGGGGGTGCAGAGAATCTGCAAGCCCGCAACCGGTTGCTACTGCGCAAAACTGGAAGTCCTCAGGATGAAACAGTAATTCTTGCCACATCCTGTATTTCTAAAAGTATATTTTATTTCTGTGTTAATTAAAAAAATAAAAAGAATATGTTGGTCTGACTTGGATGAAACTCCCAGTATTTTCAGTCCAGATCACTGCATGATTCCCAAATGTTCAGCGTCTCCAATATTCCCAGATCTGCAGAATTTTAAAAACTGACATATTTTACTAGGGCAACTTTGTAGTTCAGCATATTTTTCTGCATTTTTAACTTCAGGAAAAAAAAATTGCCAGGGGATTACACTGCCTCTTCTGCATATACATGGTCAAGTTTCCTTTTAGTTTTATAGTTTTATAAAGATTTATGTACTTTACAGAGGATATTTTGCCCTCTCCATGGCCTTCAGGACAGATTGTATGACAGTTTAAGGATTTCAGCTTTTCATAGATAAACAAAACTAGCCCCCTAATATGCTGAAAAAGAATACTGTATGCCAAACTTCCAACTCTTTAGAGGATTTTTTGTGTCAGTGAAAGAGAGAAAGATAAATACTAACCACACTGTATACAGGGCAAGTGTTCATCTAGCATGGATTCTTTGGGGAAACTCCCCTTCCCATCTGCAATCCAAAGCATTCCTGAAGTAATGCCTTTATCACTATCCTAAATATTATTCTTAGCCCCAATCCATTCTTGAATTGCACAAGTCTTTCCCTTTCTTCATTCTAAGCACTAGCCTTCCATTTGTCCCCACTGGGAAGAAAGTTAAAATAGACATATACATTAAAAATAGAGGTGGTAGTGATGGTAAATGATATAATACAGGGGGTATTTAGCTAATGGCCACTCATTCAGTGACTGAATTTACAATATCACTGAATTAGTGGAACTTACCATTGGTCTACATACTTACAACAGTTGCAGTGTCCCCATAGTAATGTGATTATAATCCAGGTGGTTGGTGACTGGCCACAATTCTAACATCACAGCATCCCATAGTCAGGTGAACACCATTTTCGTTCTTCACAACTAGCTTCCCCATCCATGGGGAAGTTGGCAGGAAGTCGCAAATGGTGGCCATGTGATATCCTTCCTTAAAAATAGCACAGGCTTCGCTTAACAACAGCACCTGGAAGTGCTGGAATTACCATTACTAAGCAGTGCAGACATTTGATGTCACTGTTTATGACAGCATCATTTAGCGATAGAAGTTCTGGTGCTAATTGCCATCATTGAGTGAGGACTACCTGTAGTCCTTTACCATTGTTCCTCCAGTACTGCTTTCAGAGTAGCATCTAAATATTGCATAGTTATGAACCTTCCTTACAAATTTTACTTTGAAGATCAACAAAGAGGCAATATTTGTCAGCAGAAAAAGACCAGATGGGTTAACATGGACATAATATTCTACTTCATTTGGTTGCCCTTTGGAGTGTCTCTTTCCTTGATTAACAAATCCACCAACGTCAGCAGAAGATATTTTCCAGAGTTCAGCTAAAGGGAAAGATATTTTTTTTTAAAAAAGACTTATACACTTGTGTGTTTTCCCATCAGCATTCTTTTACTTTTCAACTATTTCCCCCCTAGTTTTGTAGATATTGGATGTGTAACATCAGCATCCAAGTCTTTTCCTACAAAGTATAACTAACGTCTGAATTGTGTTTTCTGTGTTTCTCATGAAATAGCTAAGTCTGTAAAATTTCTTTCTCCATTCAACAGTTTTAAGAATGCTTCCTGATGGCAGATTTGTGGCGATATCTATGACAATGTGGGCCTTTCCATCCTTGATTAATACTTTTTACTAAGAAAGAGAGCAAGAAGAATAATTGCAAAAAAGGGGTTACAAATGCAACATAATATTTGTCCTGCTACCTATAACATTTAATGAATGGGGCAGAGCAATTTTATAACAAAAGCCTCCCTGAAAACCTCCATGGTATATTTTTTTCAAGTCAAATTGAATTTGGATTACATTATTTTTACTTATTTTTATTTTAGAAGTGTATAAAGTTACTCAATTTATAAGGAGTCCAAGCAGTATACAATATACATGCTTAATGGATGTTCACATCAAGCAATTATTTCACAGTGCCCAGATCTGGCTATTAGGAGCTGGCTTTATGTAGAGAATAGAGTGCCCTTGAGGACAGAGGCTGCTACCAAGGCAATGTCAGTCATCACCCAGTCTGATCCCTTACAGAAGAAAAACCCTCGACTCCATTTCGTTGAAGTGAAAAGTACTTTTACTAAGAGATGCTGGTTGCAGTAAAGTCAGGCAGAATCTAAGTTTCCCAAGCATCAATATAAAACTATTTCATTCATTTCTGTCCCTTCCCCCATAACCAGTCTAAACTCAGCCAATGTGATGCCTCCAAGATGTTTGGGGAATGCTGAGATGTTGGGCTGGTGAATTTCCACATTTGGGGCAAATGGCCTTGAAGACGCCTGGCACGAACAGGTCCCATGTTGCTCTGCTCTTGAATTCCCACATAACATGCATACAGGATTCCCTTGATCCTGACATCATTTCTAATCTTGTTTTGGAATTTGTGAATTATATTCCATCTTGTCCACTTGCATATGTGTGCAGGAAATAATTAATCAGCATAGGGAATACTGATTTGCTTCCTGCAACTGATTTAGCACTCTTTGAGCAGTAGTAACAATGCTTTTGCAGGATTTCAAAAATCAGTAAAATCAAAGTTTGGAGACCCCTGACACAGAGGGACAGGCATTTCGCAACATAGGATAGACCCTACAAATGCAAATTCTGTCTTATCTCCTATTAATGAAGCATATGAATGGAGTTACCCTGTTGATATTGCATTCAAATAATACATTGAATGACATTTGACAAGGTTTCTTGCTAAAGATTTTTGAATACACTCATGGAAAAGAGAACTTGTCCTTATCTATGTCTTGTCCTTATCTATGTCTTCTCCTTACAAATAGAGAGCAAAAAATACAAATAAATGGGCAGCTTTCTCAATAGAGCAAGAATAATCCTCAAAGATTTATCTTGGGATAATTCACCAATATCTTATAAAGCTTTCATTCTGCAATGAATCTATCAAAACAAGCATTTCAGGAATAAGTAGTAAAAACAAGTTTATATATATATATAATATTAGTTCATAAGCTTCACAGCTGTACATGACTTAGGTCAATAAGTTTGTGGGTTGTTTATTTCACCCACCTTGGACAAAGTCCTAATGTAATTTTCTGGGTGATGTTGGAGCATTTAATGGTCAACTATTCAGATTTCATGGTAGAATAATTGTTTCAGATAATAAACTGCAGCAATCTATCAGTTGTTTGTCCTTGGTTGGCATACAATTGGATTTTTTCCCAGGGATCCATTTATCCTTAGGACTCCTTTACTGAACATTTTATTGATTCATAAAAGCTTCATTGTTTTAAAATTATTATAATTCCCATGCTTTCCTTCAGAAATTTCCAGTGCAATATGGAATATAGGCAAGTGCAAATGGATTTCATATAGATACAGTTAGTTATGAGTCAGTGTTAACTCTAGATAGCAAACGATTTTGTGACTCAAATTATTTTTGAAGGTTTTAAAAAAATAAAGTAGGGAGAATTCACATGAGTGGCTTTATTTTTTATTTTTATTCACAACCAGTGTCAACCCACACCATTCTTGCTTTCTGCGAGGTTTTTTCTTTGGTTAATTTTGCTAATTAAATTGATTCATTTTTTTCCCTGGCCCTATCCTCTTTGATGCCAAAGAACTGTTTGTGAACTTTGGGTTTACTTTAGTTCAGTATGGTTGTTTAATGTTCTTTCATAAGATCCTCATTAGCTCCAAACTCAGTCCCTCTGTTGTTTTTCTAAAACTTTCCTCATCTTTTCTGTCCCTTTCCAATTTTATCTTGTATGGTGTTTTATCTCTTTCCAGCTCATATAATAAAAGTTCACATAACTGACAATGTTTACTTTTTCACATTTTTTTTCAAAACTTGTCTTTTGGTTTTTAAAAGCAAACCCTCTCATTTTGATCTGACTTCTCCAATCGTTAATTTTTGGGCCAAGTTTTATCTTAGATCCAAAGTCTACCAAAGATCTAAGTGCACACACAGCTTGGGGGAGAATCTGAAGCATATTGTCAAATCAGAAGGGAATCTAGAGCTGGGTGTGTGTGCGCGCGCGTGTGTGGAAAACAAGGGCCAGAGACCTCACCTCTGAATCCTTTCACAGCAGGATTCAGCCACAAATGAGTCCTTTCTGTTATGCTTTATTCTCCCAATTGAGCCACTCTGCATTCTTGCCAGGAGATGAGGGCAACACACAATAGCCAGTTAGCAGGCCCTCCATCCCAAATATTGTTCTCCTTTTTCAGTGGGGAAGAAATGTAACCAGGCAAGCTGTTCTTCACAATGATTGTGGAGCAAGATACAGCCCACAGCCATAGCTAAAAGAAGATGGAGGGAAACCTGCAGGAAAAATGTTTCATATGGCCTTCAGCTGCAGGAGAGAACAATCTTCACAGTACTTCCTTCAGAGCAGGAGTTGAATTAAGCTGGTTAAATTAATATTAACCAGCTCAGTTTCCCAGGTCCACTGTATTGTGAGAACACAGAAGTTTGATGCTGGTTTCAAACTGATATAGCCTTTGTTTGTGAGGGGGATCCTATCAACTAAAACTTATCTTCTTAGAGAGTTACCTTCTGTCATCATGGCACAGATAATGTTTCACTGGGATTTACTCATTTATCTGTTTTAAAGATTTATAGGCTGTTTTTAAGGCAACTTGCAGAGTCAGATTCAAATTTAAAATGTACATACAGACCAAAAGAATATTTTGAACTACAGATATTTTGAACTACAATTGCTAATAGCCTTAAGTGGGATGAATAATGCTGGGGAATGCTGGGATTTGTAGTTCCTCATTTAGGGCCATATTTCCTCAGCCTGAGGAAAGCTGCGGTGCTTGAAGATTTGAAAATAACTTGTGAAAAAGCTAATTTTTTTCATTAATAAATGAACGGAGTATAGAGATTACCAGATTGCCCTCTAGGATTCCCTGCCTTTTGTGCTTGTTTTCATAACATTTAAGATGACACAGATAAGGACTGTCTTAGTAGGCTCTCAGATAATAGACTTTCTATACTCATCTTCATACTACCAAATAACAAAGCAACTTCTTTCTTTACAGTTGGTTTCTTTTCTATAGTTCGCTTTATCCTTCTTGATGAAGGAATTGCCATGCTATCGCTGACTCACATCTTTGAAATTTGTTTTCACATATGGATGCCCAGTATACCTGGGACAAGCTGTCATCCCTCAAAGGTTCCCATTAAAAAATTCAGAGTAAGGCTTGGATTTGCCGAGTGGCCCAAAAGGCTGCCAAGGCCTTCTGAAGGAGCTTCAGCCTTCTGATGCCTTGGCTCAGTCTTGCTCCCTGCATTCTCTTTTCAGCACAGTAAAAGACTTGTGTGGGTCTTGCAAATAATGGGGTATTTTTCTTACAGCTCCACAAAAGCTTTCAGCATCTTCCAACAACTAGTGCCTTTCTTTCTTATGCAACAGGGAGCCCTCACTATGTTCTGCATCTCCATTTCTGATCCTTTTGCTTTTCAAAACAAGAGGACAACTTATGATAAATCAATCTTTCCTAATTTACTGCCCCCACCTCATTTATAGCAATACCAGCAGCATTTAGACTTACATACCATAGTGCCTTACAGGACTTTCTGTCAGCATTATTTCCATATTGCCCATAGCAATTTGGGTCCTCATTTTACTGACCTTGAAAGGATGGAAGGCTGAGTCAACCTTGAGGGCTCAAGATTTGGGATCCAATCCCCAGCAGCCCTGATGGAACAAGGTCAATTATCATTAATGTGATACTGGGAATGCCAAGGATTTCCATCTCTTATCCCACATTATTCAAGCTTCTTCTCTCTGTTGCACTTCTTTACTCTAAGTAGCCTCTCATGGACTTACATAAAAGTGTACAGTAAAATCAGAAACAAAGTAATCTTAGAAAATTCACAAGTACCATACATACTATCAGCTGTGCAAAATAAATCCTACCTACTGTAGCTGGTAAACCAGAGGTTGTACGTTACATGACATTTGTGCTTGTGTTGATACTATTATTTTTTAAATAAAAGAGGCACCTAAGGGCAAACAATTTATTAACCATAGAATGAAAGGAAACACAAAAGCCTACAGTCTTGGTATCTCAGTTTCATTCTCAGCCTTCCCTATGTCTTACACATGTGTGTGCAAGAGATAAAAGACATCCACCCACAACTCAAGAGATTAAAGTACAAGCTGTTTCAACAGCACTGAAAGTCTCCCCCTCCCCAGTGATACAGTTGTCATGGTCAGGGCTAAAAGTTGTCCAGGTCTGATTCATGTATATGTTTTATAATGTTTTGACCTGCCAGTCCCTTAAGCATACATACACATATGCTGTCTCTCACACAATTACATTTCTACACATATATATTTGTAATGCACAGTGTCCTTGATGCCAAAATAAGGCTTAAAACATTTCCTAAATAAATATGCAAAGGAAGGGGAGGGGAAACAATTTGGAAGAATCGTAATGTAGGGACTGGAAGGTTAATTCTATTGTCCCCAGCTACAAATGTCCCCTACTGCAATTAGAAATGAAACATACATACATACCATGAGAGAACTATGTTCTAGTTTAATTGATGTGATGAAAGAGAATTGGCTGTGAACCAGGAAGGGGTTTGTTTATTCCCTAACCTTCCATGCAGGTTTACTTATGAGGGAGTCCTATTGAACTTAGTGGGACTCTCTTTTAAACAGGTCAGTGTAAGGTAACCTATTCAGAAGCCTTTATTTGTTAAGGGCATGGGATGAATCAGACAGGGTGAAGTGAAACACAAGGAAGGCAATACTAAATAACTCACACAAGGAGTAATCAGAGGACCTCTTGTGGATTGCTCCAGGTGTTGGTCACAAGGAAACCAGCAAATAATCTTGTAAAGTAAAGATTAAAGTAACTATACCATGCTCTGATCTCAGCTCTAGATTTCCCAAATAAGACCACCTTGGAAAAAAGAGATGTAGTGGAGTGGCTAAGTAGAAGCATTAAACTCTATCTATGGCTTAATCTTTTTTCTAATTCCCACGATGGTCCTCAGAATCACTTCTCGTTATTGCATCTTTCCATCCCGCCTTGCTCTAAATCAGGTAGAGACAAGTTACATAATCAATAAAACCGTACAGATTTGTTGTCAAGGCTGAAGTAAACTTCAACTGTTGGATCATCTTAACCTTCACCTTAGGCAGCAAAGTATCTCAGCACATTGGGAAGAAGCACAATTTAAATATTTTGCGTAGAAATAGTCTGCCAAGAAAACGTATCATATGGGAGAGATTTGGGTTGGTCCCATAATTACGGTAAAAAATCTGGGCATCATGAGCAGCAAAAGAAAGCACCATGATTATGTTCCTCATTGTTGCTATTTCAAATTCTTATCAGTAAGAAAGATTCAGGGGCAAACATTTTTGGCCATATGCAGAAAGAAAAGCATTAAAAAAAATTCTATAGTGATGGATAAAGAATAAAACTAAGTTGAATTTAACTTAGCTTTCGCAACCAGATTTTACATTCCTTTCAATCTCGGCTAAGTTTTCCGATTATCCCTCATACTCAAACTTACCTGACCATATGCAGTGCAGAAAAGCTAAGGTATGGATAGTTAAAATAGATTTCTGGTTCTCAGAATTAATCAATTAATCTCAGCATAACAACCAGATAACATAAAACTGAAAGAAAATAGTATATTTATCCTGCCACCCATGTTATCCTTTCTGATACATTAAATAAAGGTGCCAGTTTCACTTGAGAAGATCTGTGAAAATTATCAGTCAGCTAGGAAAGCAAAAACATTAATATTACAAAATCTTTTTAGAAAATATTAACAACTAGGGAAAAAAAACACAAATCTGCTAAATTACCATGACCGGACATTGTGGCAGGATAATTGACTTAGCTTAAAATAACATGTTATTTAATTGATTCAGCTTCAACTAACAACATGTTTATTTGTTTGAAAAAGTCACATAGATTAGTTTGACATTGCTCCCGCCTTCATGCTACCATGCCTGAATATCACTGTACTGTTGACAGTGCACTATGTTCATGCCACATGGCCAAGGAAAGGCTGTATTTTTTGCTTTTTCTTCCTAAAATAGACTATTTTAAAAAGTCATTCCTTCCAAATGCAATATACAGTATTACTTCAAGAATCCAGTAGAAGACTAGTACGTTCTTTTTTATGTTAGAAAGGGATAATGGAAGCAAAGCATTCATCCCGAAACACTTCAGACATACTTCTAATTCACAGTAGAAGCATAAGAGTGCACACTGGCCCTGCCCGTGTTCAATAGGACATTTGAAATGGGGGTGTCTATGTGCAAAGGTTACAGATGCCTAAGTTATTCATGGAATCAGGAAATTTATGCAATCAGTTCCTAATCATGTAGAGAACCTATAGTGTATATACTGTAAGCTACACTTTCAAGTGGTTGAATGCACATTGATTGACAGTAGAACCAATAGAGTAACTGTGACCCTGGAAGTACGGTAGCTCCAGAAGGTACAATTCTGCTGTCCTACATACTAGACTCCCAGAGGAAATATTAAGGAGGAAAAAATTGCTTCCAACAATGGCTATGAGAAGACATGAATGCTATAGCACAGTGGGGACAAACCTATGGCATGTGTGCCAGAGGCGGCACTTGAAGCCCTCTCTGTAGGCACTTGTACTGCAGTCCCAGCCTCGCCTCCTCCCACAGCCTCCTCCTCACCAGCAGCCCCCCTGGAGGAGAGGTGCTCCTGGGCATGGTCTATGTGAAGCAGCGCAGCCAAGGACATGGTAGCCGGGTAGCGGGAACAAATTCTGTCCTTGTGCCCCATTGCACGCAGATGATGCTGCGGGGCATGGTTGGAGGGCATGGCCACCATGGCGCTGCTGGGCTGTCTGGGTGATCTGTGGTGGGCCGTGGAGGTGGTGGGTGGCCCAACGGGCAGGGCGGAGTGGGGACAGGTGAGGGGGCAGTTTTGGGCACTCGGTCTCTAAAAGGTTCGCCATCACTGCTATAGCACTTTTTCCTGTTCTACAGCAGCATACATTAATACTCATTTCTGTATAAGTTCAAAATAAAAAGGGATTCCACTATTTACAACATTCCAGTAAAAAAAACTGTCTGTTCTTCTTTGTTTTCAGGTTATTGATCCACAAAGGATTTTTTTTAAAAGAAACCAAATGCAAGAAACAAGGAAAAAGAATAAAAAGAAAAAAAGCTTTTAAAAGAAACAAAATACACAGGCCTTTTTTTTTTTTTTGCTAAGTTTTGTTGGGGGATTTTGTCAAACCACTTTTTGAAACATTGTCTATCAGATCACCCTGTCTATATGCAAGTTAAGAATCAAAGAATTTTAAGAAGTTAATCTTATAGAAGTCGTGTTGATTCTTTTCAGCAAAACAACAGGTTTGATAATTTATTTTTTCATAATATGAGGAAAGTGTTTTAATTTCAGCAGTTTACAAACACTGGAATAATAATAATGATGATGATGATGATGATGATGATGATGATGATCTTGGAAAACTTCAAGAAAAGGAAGACCAACCTGAATGTGGCATGGATTGACTACAAAAAGACATTTGACTCTCTGCCGCATGACGGGATAATCAAGTGCCTAGAAATAACAGGAGTCAGTAGAAACATCAGAAAATTTGTGCAAAGATCGATGGCACAATGGAAGACACAGTTGCAGATCAATGGTGAGAAGCTGGGAGAGGTTAATATCAAGAAAGGAATATTTCAAGGAGATTCATTATCACCATTACTATTTGTTATTGCACTGTTTCCTCTGTCAACAATACTGAATAACTCAGGACATGGCTATCAAACATCAAAACCATCTGCCAGACTATCCCACCTCCTTTATATGGATGATCTGAAGCTGTATGGAAAAACATCATCTGAAATAGAATCGCTGCTCAACACTGTCCGTATATATAGCCAAGATATTGTAATGGAGTTTGGCTTGGACAAATGTGCCACACTTACTATCAAACAAGGAAAAATAGTGAAAACTGAAGGAATCAAGATGCCCCACGAAAATAACATTGAGAGTCTGGATGAGGAAGAGTACTACAAATACTTGGGTATCCTTCAAGCTGACAATATCAAGCACACTGAAGTCAGGAAAAAGATTAGAGGTGAATACATCAAGAGAGTGAAGAAGATCTTAAAGTCCAAACTCAATGGAGGAAATACCATAAAGGCAATCAACACCTGGGCAATCCCAGTCATTAGGTACACAGCTGGAATAGTGGACTAGACTCAAGCAGAACTAAAAGCAATGGATAGGAAGACCAGAAAAATAATGACAATGAATCATGTCCTTCATCCACGCAGTGACATTGACAGACTTTATCTACCAAGGCAAATAGGTGGGCATGGAATGCTACAAGTACATCAGATGGTTGAAGAAGGAAAAATGGCTTTGGAAGAATATCTGAAGAACAATGGTGAAGATGCACTGAAATTAGTATATCAGGAAGGCTTACTGACTACTGGAGAGACCAAACTGGCCTACAAGAAAGACCAAATGAAGAACAGAATAGAGACATGGGAAGACAAAGCACTACATGGCCAATACATTAAAAAAAATAGCTGGGAAAGCAGATATTAACAAGACCTGGCAATGGCTAAAAGCAGGAAAATTGAAGAAAGAGACCGAGGGACTAATTCTGGCTGCACAAGACCAAGCCTTAAGGACAAATGCATATAAAGTCAAAATTGAGAAGACAGCAACAGAAAGTAAGTGCCGCCTATGCAAAGAAGCTGAAGAAACAGTGGACCACCTGGTAAGCTGTTGCAAGAAGATTGCACAGACTGACTACAAACAGCGGCATGACGAAGTAGCAACAATGGTGCATTGGAAGATCTGCAAAAAATATCATTTGCCTGTAAACAAAAAACTGGTGGGATCATAAAATAGAGAAAGTCATAGAAAATGATAAAATTAAACTGCTCTGGGACTTCAGAATTCAAACAGACAAGCACCTGCAACATAACACCCCAGACTTAACAATTGTCGATAAGAAAGACAAAAAAGTCTGGATAGTGGACGTGGCAGTGCTGGAGACAGCAGAATAGAAGAGAAAGAACTGGAGAAGATAACAAAATACAAAGACCTACAAATAGAAATAGAAAGACTGTGGCAAAAGCAAGCAAGGGTAGTACCAATAGTCATAGGCTCCTTGGGTGCAATCCCAAAACAACTGGAGCACCACTTGAACACCATTGGCATTGACAAATTCGATATTAGTCAATTGCAAAAGGCGGCCTTATTAGGAACTGCTTCCATCCTGCGACGATCTCTGTAATACCATCAAACATCCACATCTGCCTATCCCAGGTCCTGGGTAAGGACTCGATAGGTAGACAAAATGCCAAATCCAGTCTGAACATCTGGCTGACTGTGCGATGATCCATAGTAGTAGTAGTAGTAAAGTTGGAAGGGACCTTGGAGGTCAGCTAGTCCAACCCCCTGCTCAGGCAGGAAACCTTATACCATTTCGGACAAATGGCTGTCCAGTCTCTTCTTAAAAACTTCCAGTGTTGGAGCATTCACCACTTCTGGAGGCAGGTTGTTCCATTGGTTAATTGTTCTAATTGTCAGGAAGTTTCTCCTTAATTCTAGATTGCTTCTCTCCTTGATTAGTTTCCACCCGTTGCTTCTTGTCCTGCCTTCAGGCGCTTTGGAAAATAGTTTGACTCCCTCTTCTTTGTGGCAGCCCCTGAGATATTGGAACACTGCTATTACATCCCCCCTCGTCCTTCTCTTCATTAAACTAGATATACCCAATTCCAGCAGCCGTTCCTTATATTTAGATGTGGACACTATAACAGTTCCATCTTATAGCAGGTATTTATATCAATACCAGTTTTATCTTATACCAGTGTCAGAAACAGAAATAGTCTAACACTGAGCTGGGAGATGATGATGGTATGTGGATTGTTGCTTGGAGAGGAGGTACCGTATATGCCGGCGTACAAGGCGGCCCGGCATATAAGACGACCCTCGTCTTTGGTGCCAAGTCGCATTCCTAGAACGTCATCTTATACGCCAGAAACTACAAGTATTTCCGACGTATAAGACGACTCAGCGTATAAGACGACCCCCGTCTTTGGCGCCGATTTTAACGCTTGCGGAAGTCGCCTTATATGCCGGCATATACGGTAGTTTATTTTCAAGAGCACAGTACAGAAACCAGGTTTTGAAAGGTAGTCTACAAAATTGGGGTATCGAGGTTGAAGGGTTTTATAGGGAAAATGTGTATGTCAACATGTCTCTTAAACTGTTCATTCTGGTGGACATGCGGTTCTCCTGGGAGACAGTTTTTTAATTAATTTATTAGGTATGTAGATTTTCTCTTCGATGTACATGATGTTGAGTGCTCTGCCTGTGTACTTAAGGAAGTCAATATTCCCAAGAATTTCCTGTTTGTTTATTCTTTATTTGATTTAATCAACTGCAGCCTAGCCCAGAGATGACAGACCAGAGCTGTCATCTATGAGCAAGGCTTAGCCTCACAAACTTTGTATTTGCAACATGGTCTCGTTTTTCATAACATTGTTTTCTCTGGTTATCAACAGGTCAAGTTAGTGATAAAAGGCAACTGTGTGAATAGTTTTATTTTCAAGTTAAATGCTTCTAATTAAAATATTTTCTGACACCAAGTTTATACCAGTTTTGGAATTGGCAATAAGAATAAAATACTTTCCAGTGTGTCTTCTCACACTGTCCTATCATTATATGATTGTCTGTTCTAGGAAGAGTTCGTGAAACTAATAGCAAATCTTGTATACCGTAAATGCCGACGTATAAGACGACTTCCGCGAGCGCTGAAATCAGCGCCAAAGATGGGGGTCGTCTTATACGCCGAGTCGTCTTATACGCCGGAAATACTGGTAGTTTCCGGCGTATAAGACGACTTTCTAGGAATGCGGCCCGGCTATAAAGACGGGGGTCGTCTTATACGCCGGGTCGCCTAATACGGCGGCATATACGGTACATCCTTAAATAATATTCACACAGCTCATTTTGAGAAATACCAGCCTTCCTTTTCATAAAGTTCATGGAGAAAATCTTCCTATGTGGTTGCCAGAAGTTGAAAACAACTTGATGACAAATAATCTGTGTCATAAAGCGTGAGAAACCGCACAGATTCAGAATCCATAGAATCCACAGAATCCATGTCTGACAGAACCCATGAACCTCTAAAAGTGCTCTTACCTGACATTTGGTGGTGGGAGGCTTCATACGGGGTATGGTTTGAGGCATTCTGGTGCTAGTTTCATGTTCCCAGTCCAATAATGTATCTTGAATAGATTACTTCTTGTTGTAAATACTGGAGTTTGGTAGGTGAAGGTTTAGGTCCTCTTTTTTCCCAGGAGGGAAAATAAATGGTAGGTGTCAATTTGATAGGTAGTTTTTGTTAGTGAAGCTACCAATAAATGGGATGAAAGTTGAGCCACAAGGTAATGAAGATGAGTCGGTTTTTAAATCGTGGGAGATAATTTGAGTTCAGATATATTGTTGGCCTTTCCGTGTAAACATGTATAGGTATTGTGATGAAGAATCCACGAGGATACTGAAAAAGGAAACACCCAAGTCCATGACAGTGAAATAGATGGTTGTTGCAAGAATCTCTGTAATAATGGTGGCTGGACTGGCCAGAATCAGGGCTTGGGGAACGATGTAAGCATTGATAAATCTAAGATTGAATGAAACAATGAATGGAACTTCCTTCAGGATCAGTCTTTGTTTTATGTATTGTGAAAATGGGATGTTGCAAGGGGAAGTATGTTTTTGCAAAACTCCCTGTGCTAAGAAGGCATTTATCAATTTCAAGATTGTTGCTATAATCTCAGCTTCAATTTTGTATTGCGGTAAGCATGGAGACAGCCCTGAATTTACTTGCAGCTTTACAAGAGGTAAGATTTATAAGTTATAAGAAAACCCACTTCAGTGGAATCCCAGCCCCATAGAGAGGCTGGAAGGTCCTATAAATCTGGGTGAAGGAATCTGTTTCATTAGAAAAGAGGGTAGTTAAGCAATAGATGTGTTTGAGGGGAATATCAAGGATAGGTCTGTTTGGAGTATGTTTTATTGTTGCCCCAAGTTTGCAAAGGAGATCTCTACCCATTAAGGAGGGGGGGGATTTTGAACACACAGTAAAAGAATGATCAAGTGATAAGGGACCCACTTCCACCCTCATTTGTAAATTTAACTGGAAGGATTCCCCCCCCTCTAATATATTGGCTACCATGCACAATATACTCTTTAAATGGTGGATGGGTAATTAAAGAAGTAGTTGGTCCTGTATCAATTAGACTAGTGGTTCTCAACCTGTGGGTAGGGACCCCATTTGGAGTCGAATGCCCATTTCACAGGGGTCGCCAAACAACGCAGTCCGCCATTTTTTCCCCCTTTTCCTTAGCTGTGCTACTCCCTTTTATTCTATTGGCTTTTGAAAGCCAATAGAATAGACTCTCTTGAATAGAGTCTAATTCTATTGGCTTTCAAAAGCCAAGAGGAATTGTCCAGGCTGTCTCTGCCCTGCTGAGCCCGCCAAAAGTCCCATTCTGCAAATGGTGCTGCACCAGTTGAGTAGTCCTCGACTTATGACCGGTTGGGGGTCACGGCATTAAAAAGGTTGAGAACCACTGAATTAGACAATCATAAGTTTGTCCCCTTATAGTGAGGATTAAAAGAGTTCACCCTTGGGACTATTTTTAATGGTAAAGCAAGTCCAGAAAAGTCAATTCAGGAGGACTGGAACTTAGTCATTGGAATTCAAGCTTGAAGTCTTGCTCATCCATAATGGTCTTGGCGGGATCATGGTGAGATTCGTGGTGGGGTCGTTGAATATTAGCCTTGGAAAAGAAGAGTTGCTTTTCAGGAATGGGGCTTCAGGAGGGTCAAAGCAGTTTCGTGATCAGTAGTTAAAGTAGTCTCTTTTGTCCCTTCTAAGAGGTCCTTCTTTTCTGCATTGAAAACAGCACGGCCATTGTTATGGGGCAGAGCTGGAGGTCTTTGGTCATTTCGGAGAGCAACAAACATTTTTAGATCTTCTTTCTGCTCTTCTCCTTCCCTCCCATTCTCTTTCCTCCTTTGCTTCCTTTCTATCTTTACCTTCTTCCTTTAACTTTTTCCTTTGTTCACATACAAAATTAGCAATTTAGTGTAATTCTGGGATTTCTAAAGATGACCAGGTGGAGACTATGGTTTATATATCGTTAACTGAGTGATCTACAAAAGCAGAGACTAAGATTCATGGGTCTTTGGATTGCTAACATCTAGACGGGAATAGGCAGCCCCAGCTTCAAGGAGGCAGTCTCAAAACCCAACGGGTTTCTTGTTCTCTTTGCACTATATGTTGGAATTCAGTCCAGTTTAGAGGTTTTCATCTTATTTCTTACCAAGCTTTAAGAATTTTCTTTGGCTCTAGTATATTCATCCCAATGGGCGGCTGTATTGTAATCCCAGTTGGGGTGAGTTATTGGCCAGGCGACTCATGCAGAAACATCCTGTCCAGGTGTTAGAATCACTGGCCATCATGAAATCTCAGCTGCTTTTTTTGAATAATTTAAAAAGTTTGTATTTTGTGAGAAACATATTTAAAAATTGTATCGTATCTTCCCACGACGGATTATGACGGTCTATGATAGATTGTAAGGTTGTAATGACTGTTTGTGGAATCAGATTAGAACAGTGGTTCTCAACCTTTCTAATGCCGCGACCCCATAATACAGTTTCCCATGTTGTGGTGATCCCCAACCACTTATACATCACCGGGTGCTAGGGGTGTAGCCAAAGAAAAGGAAAAAAAAATGGCGGACAGCTTTGTTTGGTGACCCCCATGAAATGGTCGTTCGACCCCAAATGGGGTCCCGACCCACAGGTTGAGAACCACTGGATTAGAAGGAGGGTATGTCCTTCTTCCATATTACTAGATTTGATGATGAAAAAAGGGGGTATGGGTAAGAACACAGTCCAATTGTCCTTGGCCTTGACCAGGTATAGGCTTTTGGAGCAAAAGTGCCATGACTTTTGCTCCTCTCTCTTCAGTTGGCTCCAGAAGACAAGGGAGAGAGCACTGGCTTTAAATTGGGTTTAATTGCAATCTGCAATTAATTGCGGTTTGCCAGTATCACGGATGTTAGATTTAGAAGGAAGGGGAACAGGACCAGAAAGTTCTGCCCAACAATGCCAGTAAGGCAGGTGAGGATTTTTAAATTTTCTTCTCAGTGTTTTTAATACACTGTAATCAAAACTATCTTTGTTAGCAGCCTTATCCATAAACTTAGTCCATTTCCTACACAGCTGCTGTGCACAGCCTTTTTTCATCCCCGCCTGGACAGGTAAGTTTCTCCTACTCCAGGCATCTAATGACTTCCCCAGGGGATACTGGTAAAATTTCTGAAGCAGAGTTTCTCATTGCCCTATCGGGCACACATGTTCCTGAACTGTTTAAGGTGCAGTCTGTTACACTTGAGACCTCCCAGTGAAGCAAGCAGCTCCCCATTTTATTTCTTTTTAACTGCCAGAAATTCTAGACCAGTGTTTCTTAACCTTGACAATTTTAAGGCATGTGGACTTCAACTCCCAGAATTCCACAGCCAGCAATGCTGGCTGTGGAATTCTGGGAGTTGAAGTCCACATGCCTTAAAATTGTTAAGGTTGAGAAACACTGGTCTAGACGCTCTGCCTGGGAGGCCTCTTCTTAGAGACTAAAGGCATCTCCTCTTCTATTTCAATGACTTCATTCATGGACCAGGCTGGTAATTACCCAGGTAGGAATCCACCCATTCAAACTCTTGCAACCTGCAGGGACACATGAGATTCGGTCAATCCCACTTGCTTTCCAAGCTCTCCCAGTCACAGCCAAATGTGGCTTGTATGGTGGGAGTTTGGGTGAGGCTGAGAATGACATGAGAAGCAAAATCCTGCTGCAAGGGGAGATAATAAGCATGGGCGGGGGGAGAGATACATAAATTTGCATTCACTTCTTGGGCATACAAAATGTTGAAGTACTTATCACATTCCTTTTTAAACCAACCTTTTGGATCAAAAGAGCCCCAAACTCTGTTACTACCAGTGCTAAGTGAACAGAGTCCGGCAGCAGCAGCCCCAGACAAAACGGTCTGGAGCCAATTGGGTGAGGTCTTATCCAGGCTGGGTCTGCTGGCCAGGTTAGTCTTGGGGTCCCTTCATGGTCATCAAACTGTCAGAAGCAAAAGAGATAATGATGACACATGGACTGTTGCTTGGAGAGGAGGCAGTTTATTTTTGAGAGCACAGCAGAGAAAACACAGCTTTCGAAAGGTAGCCTACAAAATTGGGGTGTCAAGGTTTTTATAGGGAAAATGTGTATGTGAAAGGGTTTATTAAACTGTTTATTCTGGTGGATGTGCAGTTCTCCTGGAAAACAAGTTTTTAATTAAATTTAGTTGCTATATAGATTTTCTCTTTGATGTGCATGGTGCTGGAGGCTCTCCCTGTGTACCTAAGGAAGTCAATATTGTAAAGAATTTCCTGTTTGTTTATTCTTCGATCTAATCAACTTTAGTAAGGCTGTCACCTATGGGCTAGCTAGGCCTTTGTATGTATAGTTTTATTTTAAAATTAAATGCTTCTAATTTATTTTCTGATACCAGTTTTGGAATTGGGAATAGGAATAAAATACTTCCTTGGAATGCCTTCTAACATTGTACTATCATTATAAGACAGTCTGGTCCGGAAAGAATACATGGATCTAGTACAGACATGTCAAACACAAGGCCTGGGGGCCAGATGCGGCCCGCGACGTGGTTTCATGTGGCCCACGAAGCCATCCTGGAAACAGTGAGGGAACGGCCCCCGTTGTCTTGGCCCTGGCCCAGGCTGGCCAGGAGCCAATGTACAATTTTATGGTGCCATCTATGCTGAAACACATCCAGTCTTAGCTCCACAAGGCTGTCTAGAAACAGCAAGGAACCAGTCCCTGCCAGGTCACCCCCACCCCCTGCCTGCTGGGGAGGTGTCACCTTTGTGAAGAATGAAGAACTGCACCATCGCGCTGGCCGCTTCCAGGCGATGGTGCATTTCTTCATTCCTCATGAAGGGTGACACCTCCCCAGCTGCGTTTCTTGCCTGTTTCTCTTCCTCCCTCATCTCAAATATTTTCCCATCACGCTGTACTTAGGAAAGAAGGAAGGAAAGAAGGAGAAGGAGGGTCTGAGGGAAGTCCTACCTTAGTCCTGCCCTGCTACTCTTTCACCATCCCCTTACTCCCTCTTCCTGGCCTATCCTAGGGGTCCCCATCCTATTGCTAAGGAAGCTTTGGATACAAAGCCGGGTCTCCTCCCATGGAGAGGGAATGGGCCTCCCTTTGACTTTGCCCTTGTACCCATCATGAGCCACCTGGCTAAGGAGAGCAAGCACAGCAGCAGCAGCCTTGAGAAGGAGGTAAGTGCATCTGGGTGCCCCCTTGGGGAAGTGAGACTGGGCTTGGTGCTGTGGGTGCTCGAGGGCCAGGCTGGGCGTTTGACCTCTACTGCCCAGAGCTCTGGGCAGCCTGCACCACCATCCAGCCCCCCCCGCATGGCCTGAAAGGAACAGTGAGGCTCCTCCAGTGGACCATGCCATGGCACTTGCTTTGGTCCCACCCCCTTCTGCCAGAGATCCTCAGATCTGTCCCACCCCTGCCCAGGCCCCCACAGGCACCCTTGATGCAAACGATGTAGAGCTAGCCATGCCCACCCAGTAGGCCACACCCACTCCATCCACGCTCACCCAGTAGACCACACCCACCCTGGCCACACCCACCTGCCCCCGAGGGCAACCGCAATGCTGATGAAATGAAATTGAGTTTGACACCCCTGATCTAGTAGGAATGCTTATATACATGCTTAAATTATATTCACACAGCTCATTTTGAGAAATGTCAGCCTTGCATCTCATAAAGTTCATTGAGAAAATCTATTTTTGTGGTTGCTAGGAGTTGAAAACAACTTGATGGCACATAATCTATGTCATAAAAGTGTGAGAAACTGCAGATTTAGACCATTCTGAATATCTAATATAAGGAAACGTCTCATCATTTCCATTGGCTTCAATAGAATGAACATCCTAATTTTCATTTCTGTTATTGAAAAATTCAGCTTGCCAGTGGCGAAACTAGTGCAGAGCATAGTAGAAGAGTGACTGATAAGGCACCAGCCACCTCAATATTTTAGCTTATTTATAGTTTTGTAAAATTAAGACCAGTTGTTCAAAAGTAAACTCTTGTCTTTTCTAACCAGCCATGTGTGAGGACTGGGATTCTTAGAATTGGTCTCCTGCAGGTTGGGTTAGCTTGTTTACACCTCCTCACTTGTATGCATTATCCCATGACTGGTCAAAATAACATCATGTGGTGTAAAGATTATGACACCATGCAGCACTCTAGTTTGTTCCTAGAAACTCATCATAGCCTATTCCAAATTTCTGAAAGATCTTGGTTGTCCCAAGTCCTCTTCGTGTTTATCTCCCAACTCAATCTTACCCACACTTGGCTGGAGAGAGCAAGGGAAGATAGCAGCAGCTACAACTTGCTTGCTGGAGACAAATGAGCAAAGTTGCTGGTTGGAAGAAGTAGTTACTAGTTTCCCTAATACTTATTTATCTACAGGTAGTCTTTGACTTATGACAACTAAATCCAAAATTTCTGTTGCTAAGCAAGATAGTTAAGTGGTTTTGCCCCATTTTATGATCTTTCTTGCCACAGTTAAGTGAATCCCTTCAGTTGTTAACTCTCCTTGTCAGGAGGTCACAACAGATGATCACATGACCCTGGGACACTGCAATCATAAATACATGCCATTTGCCAAGTGGCCAACTTTTGATCCCATGATCATGGGCATGCTGCAATGGTCATAAGTGTGAAAAATGATCATAAGTCACTATTTTCAGTGCCATTATAATTTTGAATGTACACTAAATGAATGGTTGTTAAGTAGAAGACTTCATATGGCTGCTCTTCTCACAAGCAAATGAGTGACTCTGGGCATTGTACAACAAAAATAATAAATATCTAAAATCCTTATTAATAAATACTAAAAGCATTAAAAGCTATAAAAACAGCTAAAAAAAATAATCAGGTGTTGAGGAATCTTGGAAAGCTTAGAAGTGATGAGGCTATTCTCACTTTAGGTGTGTGTGAGATTCCACAGCGTGGAGGGTCACAGCAGGAAAGGCCTGCTATCTAGGGTCTGCCAAACGTAGCTCGCTACAAAACAGAACCCCCAACATGTCCATTCTGTTAAATCTGGTCGAGCAGGTGGATGAAATCAAGGAAATATAGTTCCTCAAATAACACGGCCTCCTGCCTTGTAGTTTTTAAAGGTCAATATCAGCACTTAAGTTGGACCGAGAAACCATCTTGTAACCAATGCAGCTCTGCAGCAGAACTGTAATGGGTTCGACCAGATATAAACATAATTGGTTGTATTGCTGTATTTTGCACCAGTTGAAGTTTTTGAATAGTCTGGAAGGGCAACCCCATGTAGAGCTCACTGCAAGTCAGAGCAATAATTGGGTCAGATCTATTTGCCATGTTGCCCAGAAGGAGAGGGAATAAATAAACTGGAGCTGTTCCTTGAAGCTGCCACCCAAGCCAGCAACTCAGCAACGTAGGCTTTTATGCAGCTGCTTTTTCTCTATCCAAGTAGTGCACAGGGAAGAAGGGCACTCTCTCCAGTTACCACATTCTCATTCCCACAGAGGACCAATGGCAGCTTCTCACAAGTAATTTTACCCAGCAGTCAGAGAGATGGCAAAGAATAGCTTGCTCTCCCTACTTATCCTTGGCGGAATAAGGAGTGTTAGGAGGCCCCAGGAGGAAATGGGGGAGGGGGTGTCAAGGGCTGAACTGGCAGGTGCCCCTGCCCCTTGGTGGAGTAGGAAAGCTGAAGCAAGGAGCAGCAGCTGCTGCAATCCCACCTTTCTCCCTTGGCTAGAGAAGGTTTGGCCTGGAACGGGTAGGCAACCTCGGCTCTTTTATGACTCATGGACTTCAACTCCCAGAATTCCTGAGTCAGCATAGCTGACTCAGGAATTCTGGGAATTGAAGTCCATGAGTCATAAAAGAGCCGAGGTTGCTTACCCCGGCACTGGAAGATTGCAGGCCCTGTTCTCTCGTGCAGGAGGTCCCGGCGCTGAGGGAAAGGAAACACCTGTTCTTGGCAGGCCTGGTTACTTCTCGCTGCAAGGGATGGCTTTCCATTTCTACAATTCCTGCTGTCCCAACAAAATCAGGCCGGGTCAGGTGAACCACTCCCTGCTACCATCATCTGCCCACCCAAGTAGCAGCTTTTCCATTTTTCAGCCCGTAGGCAGCTGCCTGGAGTCTTATGGGCCCAGTTGCAGCCTGGAGGGATGAGGCATTTAGCAGGCGTACATCTGCCTGCTTTGGCGGTTGGTACTGCAGCTTATTACAGATGGAAGGTTGCCCCTCCGGAGGGTCAATCGGAGCTTTTTTGAGCCGCGCTGCTGGCCGTCAATCACAAGTGCGGCTTTGGCCCTCCGAGCTAGAGTATATCCCTGCTGCTTAGGAGTCCGGTTCCATCGAGCTTCGCATTCCCTCAGACCGACGCGTGGAGGGATAAAACAGGTCGGGTGATGGAAGGATACTCTACAAAGGACTGCACCATTTCAGATCACAGGCGGCAAGAAAACACGTCGGGGTCGTTTATCTTCGGTTAACCCATGCCTCGGCGAGCCAATAGAGCAGGTAAACTCTTTCTTTCACTTGCTTTTTTCCAAATTGAAAAGAAATACCGTTTGAGACGGAGAAAAGGTTCAGAACTGCTTCCTCCTTAGAACCTGAAGTGGTATGGTCCAGAGCACGCACCATTTCCAGGGTTCTGCATTATTCTGCAACCAGCGCGCGCTCCCCAGCCGGACGCTTTCCTAGCAATCCTCCGCCTTGTCGCCATTTATGGAAAACGGGCGAGACGAGTGGCCGCTGCTGGAATAAAACTCCAAGGACCCCCCCCCGCGCGCGCACGCGCGCGCACGCGCGCGCTTTCCCTCCGGTGGGTTCTTGCCCCGACACTGCCAAATGTATAGCCCCCTCCACGCTGCCGCCCTTGCCCGTTCGCTCCTCCCTCGCGCTCCTCATTCGCCGAGCGTCCCCCTTTCGCCAGAATCCCCCGCGTAGAGTTGTGGATGCTTCTGGAAGAGGAGGGGGCTACCGCGACCGAGTGACTGATTGGAGGAGCGGTCCGGGTGGGAAGGGGGTGGCTGGAGCTGAGCCCAGAGCGCTTTAGCCTTGCATCAGCCTTATCTAGTGGGAGGGCGCCTCCGCCACTGGTTCTGGCCGCCTTCCTCGCGGTCCAGGGCGTGAGTGAGGCGGGCACCTCGTGCATAAAAGGCGCTCCGTGGGGCAAGAGCACGCGGCGGCTAGAAAGAGCTGACCTTTCCCTCGGCCCCCGAGAGGGTCTTGCTGGAGGCATTTATTAAAAGTTCTCTAGCACAGCCCGGCCGGTCCCCCCCCCCGATCCTCAGTTTGGTCTGGGCGCCTTTTCTGATTTGGATTGGATAGCGGTTTCCGCCAGCTGAAGCGACCGGCATGGAGAAACCAGCTGAGAGCCGGAATGGCTTTCTGGAGCCCACGGTGCTAAGCGGCTTCGAGGCTGGAGAGGAAGGTGTAAAGCAGCCTCGGCTGAAGCTCTTCCAGCTGCGGAGCTTCGGGCGGTTCCTGAGGAAAAACTGCATCGTTATCTTGACCGTAACCGGCGTGCTGGTTGGAGTGGCCATGGGCGCCCTGATGAGGCAAATGCCGCTCACCCGGGCTCAAATCACCTACTTGGCCTTTCCGGGAGAGATGCTGCTCCGTATGTTGAAGATGATCATTCTGCCCTTGGTGATCTGCAGTCTGGTCTCCGGAGCAGCCAGCCTGGACACTCGGTCCCTGGGCAAGCTGGGCGGCATCGCCGTCGCCTACTTCTTGGTTACAACCTTGATCGCCTCGGCGCTCGCCGTTGCCTTGGCCTTCATCATCAAACCCGGGGTCGGCGCCGGGGAGCTCAATAGTAAAGACTTGGGCTTGGATGGCGCCATGCCCACCAATAAGGAGACTGTGGACTCTTTCCTGGACCTAGCAAGGTAAGGAATCGGGGGGGGGGGGCTTCCTTCCTGAGGTCTCTAGTCGAGAGGCGAACTTGGAGGAATCATGGATGAGCGTTAGCTCCCTTGTGGGAGGCGAGGGAGGCTGTTACCCTCTTTTATTTTTGGGAAATGCAACTCTCATAATTTTAATATTGATTATGTATGTAGTACTGATGGGAGTTATGGTCCAAAACGCCTGGAGGATACTAGGATATTTGGCTTTTGCAAATTCCAAGTTATTTCTTACCTCCAGGTCTGTCTGATGCTTTTAGATTCTACTGAGTCTGGCTTTTGGGGAAGGTAAGAAGTAGAAGGGACTTACATTGTACTTTGTCTTCCTCCTTTGCTTATAGGACTTCTTTTGGTAAAATAATCTCTTATTTTTATTTATTTAGTTAGTGTGTTGCCTTTGTCTAGAAGCTATTAGTATAAACTTAGAAATTAGTATGTATTCCATCTTTGCTTTGCAAAGAACTTGAAGCTGATGAAATACTAGCAAAAGATGAATGTTGATTGTAGTAATGGAAAAAGTCCTGAATAAGGATATGTGAATATAAAAGGTAGCCAATATAGGATCAGGAAATTAAAATGCCTAATAACATGCAGGTTTTGGGTGTTCAAAATTTACTTAACAGATGCATTATGGTACTGTATTAAGTTTAAAGACCTGGGGCCATTTCATGAGGCATAGGCATAATTTCAGCTTATAGATGTCTATATAGCAGTGGTTCTCAACCTTTTTAATGCTGCGACCCCCAACCGGTCGTAAGTCGAGGACTACTCAACTGGTCGTAAGTCGAGGACTACTCAACTGGTGCAGCACCGTTTGCAGAATGGGACTTTTGGCAGGCTCAGCAGGGCAGAGACAGCCTGGACAATTCCTATTGGCTTTTGAAAGCCAATAGAATTAGACTCTATTCAAGAGAGTCTATTCTATTGGCTTTCAAAAGCCAATAGAATAAAAGGGAGTAGCACAGCTAAGGAAAAGGGGGAAAAAAATGGCGGACTGCGTTGTTTGGCGACCCCCGTGAAATGGTCGTTTGACCCCAAATGGGGTCCCGACCCACAGGTTGAGAACCACTGCTATATAGGAATTGGGAGAAAAGAGAAACATAAACAGAGGCCCTTCAAAGCCAAGGAATATATCTGATACAATCAATAACATTTCTATGCAAAATTCTAATTATATGTAAGATAAGTATGGTATCCACATGTGTGAATTTTTAGGCTTTTGTAGAATTTTAGACTGTTATCTGAGAAAACTCAATCTGTTAAAAGCTTTGCTTTTTTTTTAATCTTTAATTTTTTGGGTTGAGAAAAGTATTCAGTTTATTTCAGCAAAATTGTGCTTATGTCCTGCTCTTATATGGTCTCCCATTCAGGTTACTCATCACTCAGAGTTACTTTGCAGATGTCATGGGTTGCTTATCTTACCTTGATTTGAGGATGTAGGATTGGGTTGGGAAGAAAAAACATCTAGTGGAGGATCCTTTGCTAATTTGATTTGTTAGAATTTCTTACTCTCAATCAATTAACAAAAAGTCTACAACCAGGACTCTACAAAGAAAGCATAGGAGCAATATGAGGACAGTTCACTTCTTCTACATAAAACAGAAACTGCTGATTCAGAATGTGTAGCTTTTGCATTTAAGCTGGTTAAGTATACTCTGAGATTTGAATGGAAAATGATATCAAATCCTGCTTGATATCAAGATGATTAGTTAAATAATTACCAAACATGGTATTGTTGTATGGCATTTAGAGAATAAGCATGCCAACAGACAATACTTATTTGTACATGGATGGAGAAATTCTCTGTGTATCAAAATGGTTAAAAAACTAAGGTACATTGTAGAATAAAGTTTAAAGACCATGTCTATTTTATTTTTTAAACATTTTAAAATTTTTGACAAATTTTTATCCCATTTCCTTGTCAATGTAAACATCACTGTTAACACCAAATTTAGAAACATAGGACTTTTTACTTGCAATTTCTCAGATGTGCATATTTTTCAATACATTCTTTGTGAGAGAATTGCTCTGCATAATTCAGAATAATAAAAATTGAAAGGTAACTATGGGGTTTCATATTGGGAGGTGCATATATGTTTAGTAAATTCATATCAAAACATGAACTAAATGAATTTATCTCCATGGCTCTTTAAAACTTACAAGAAAGATCATAGAGTAAAAGTTAAAAAGAATAGCGAAGCATTTATTAATCATAACAAGGCAGGATTTGAATTTTTGGGTATTTTATTTTCAACAGATGCTCGATCCCAATATGAATAAGGTTGACCAACATGTTGTCTACCTGACTTCTTGTGATATAAAATTGGTGCAAGAATTGAAAGCCCCTGATCATTCAGGATGACTGACTGAATCTGGGAATTATATCAGTAGCAATGAGATAACTCCTCTAACAGCTGTCCTGCTGGTTTTTCTCTCAGGACAAATCAATCACCAAAGAAAAAGAAAACACCTGATGTCTTATCTTTTTACTCAGAATTTACTTGCTTTGTTTCATTAGCTGCTGCCAAAAAGGGAGGATAGTTACCCACATTCCTCACATTTCAGCTTATTATATTTTCCTGTGGGAGAAAAGAAAGAGTAAGATGGGACTTATTCCTTTTGGAGACAGGCATATCATGTCCTATAGCATCAAGTTGCAAACTTATTAAGAACTCTTCGTTTGTGATAGCATCCCCTAGATATGAATTGGATCAAGGTCACAATTTCATATCAGAGTTAAAAATTATAATCCAAACACCTGTTTAAATAAAACAGTATTCACACCTGTGAAAGGTTGGTTGGTGGCATACCAGGCATAGCACGAGAGGCCAGGTGTTCCACATCACCAAGGTCATTTCAGAGTAGAATTCCTTTTGGGTCCATGCCTTTTTGGCTTCTTATATGGCTGAGTTGTGAAGACACTTGCCTCCCACTCAGGTTGAGAGTTTAATCCTTGGTAGTAGCAGATGTTTCTCTTCTAGGGCACAAAGAAAAAATATCTGCTGCAAACTCCATGTAGGTGTCAGGAAGGGAATCTGGCCAGTAAATGCACAGCTACATCCAGTTGCCCTGGCTCTACCTCAAATTAAGGGACTATAGGGTTGTTAAAAAATAGGATAAGGATTCTAAACATCCTCTCCCTACACTTTTGTAGGCCAGAGAAATATTTTTTGGTAGATAGTTGTTAAGGTGTTCTGAAGCTAAGCCATAGATAGCTTTATGTGGATTCAGAAATCATTGGTAATCAAGATAATCAATGTAACATTGCAGTTGCAGCTCTTTCCTGTTCACATCCTGGCCACTGAATTTTGTACAACTTCAATTTCAGATCACTTTCAGAGGCATCCCCATGTTACAGTTCTTTAAGTGCATGGTGAGGAGGGAATGAATCTGCCATCAGGTCACATCCCATGGTGATACATTTAATTTAGCTTTATTTACTAAAGGAAATTGCAGTGAGATGGGCAGCAAACAATTTAATAAATAAATAATGTTTCAAGTTTCTATCCCTCAAAATAAGCTCTTAATTTACCACCAGTTAATTTGGTCAGAAGAATGTTCTTCAGGTAAAAGGTTCTGCGAGTATATATGTATCAGTATTTGAGAGATTTTTAAAATTGTACAATTTGTATTAACTTATTAAATTTATATACTGCCCATCTCATTCTGCAAAGTGACTGCTAGCCAATTAATTTGCAATTTACTTAGAAGGTTTCCAATAACCAGTTCAAGTCAATCAGTTGTTTTCACTTAAAAAATGCTATGTATTACTGGTGTATTATAATAATAGAATAAAACAATATAAAGGGAGAAAAAAGATTGCACTAGTGTATGAGAAAAAATAGCTAGGGTTGACTTGGTACTAAAGTGGACATGTGAAATGTTACCCGTTTAACAAATAACTCAATTAGAAATCTAATTGAGAAAACAAAGGACAAAAATCTTTGGATTATTTGTTTCCATTCCCATAAGCTGAGTCTCTAGCAAAGAATGATCCTTGTGTAAAAACTAACGTGAGACATTGGGGGGGGGGGGATTTTGCTGTTCTGAATCTGCACAAGTCTGAAAGAGATTAAAGTAGTACTTGCTTATATCTAGATCTCTGGATCTTAGTACAGAATTGTATAGAGGTCCTTTTCTTTAGACAGCCACACTTATATTTCCAGCAAATATGGCCTCAATGTCAATGTTCCCTTATATAGTTTTATGTACAATAAATGAAGGCAAAAAATGAAATAATAGATTTCTTAAATAAAAAGATATCAATATGAAGATAGGACATTATTAAGATACTTTATTACAGGTTTGCTTAGGATATTGGGGGAAATTGTAATCACAGATGTTAGGCTTTTCCAAGAAGAATAGGAATGGTCTAATTTAAATTCCATGGAATAAAAGTGAATCTACAAGGAAACGTTAGAAAATCTAAATTATTTCTTTTCATTATTAATAGAGGTAAAAGCATCAGGAAAGTTCAAAATTGCTGATAAATACATTTGTCTAGACCACAGGTCGGCAACCTGCGGCTCCGGAGCCGCATGCGGCTCTTTGAGCCTTCCCCTGTGGCTCCCAGCCTCCTCTGCCTTTGCAGAGAGAGACAGAGACAGGCAATTGCGCTTCCCTGCTTCTGTGTGTATGTGTGTGTGTGTGTGTTTTGTGTGTGTGTGTGTGTGTGTGTGTGTGTATGTGTAAAAGAGAGTGCACTCACATTGTTCTCCGAGGAGCTGAAAAGCTTTCTGGGCGGAGCTCCTCCCTTTGCTGCTCTCTGCAGGAAGCAGGAAGGGCAGGAGAGAGCTAACTAGCCCAGCTAGGCTGACTCAGGAATTCTGGGAGTTGAAGTCCATGAGTCATAAAAGAGACGAGGTTGCCTACCCCGGAGATTGTTGGAGAACAACTTGAAGCTTACCAGGTGAGCAGCAGATGGGGGGGAGAAAGAGAGAGAGAGAAAGAGAGAGAGGGAGGGAGGGGGAGAGAGAGAGGAAAGAGAGAGAAAGAAAGAGAGTGGGGGAAGAGGAGTGGCAGACCAAGGGCAGAGAGGGAGGGAGGGAGAGAGACAGAGAGAGAGAGACCCTTTTGACATCTAAAATGAAGATAACACTGCATATATCCTTTTTTTACCTCTGTGTGTATGTAATTTTATTCTCTTAAAGCATTCTCTCGGTGATCATTGTTTTAATAGTATGGATATTCCCAAGAGTCATATTTTTACTTTTATTTTTAATGTGTGTGTGTGTGTGTGTGTGTGTGTGTGTGTATACACACACACATACACAAACACTCTCTCTCTCTCTCTCTCTCTCACACACACACACACACACACACACCTATAATAAAGATAAAAAAGGATATATGCAGTGTTATCTTCATTTTAGATATCAAAAGGGTTTTGCGGCTCCCAGTGTTTTGTTTTTGGTGGGAAACGGGTTCAAGTGGCTCTTTGAGTGTTTTGGGTTGCCTATCCCTGGTCTAGACAGTTGTGGATTTAGCATTTCCTAATCATTATGGGCAAGTTCATATAGCATGAATTGAATATAGAACTGGAGATCAGACAGCTTACACTGTGCTTCAGACAATGGATCCTCTTTTTGTTCTACCAATCTTTCTGTTTCCTTTTATCCTGAGTGCAATAGACCTGAAAGCTTCTGTTCCCAGCAGTGTTTATAGAATTAGCCTCTAACCTTTGATTCAGACTTGACAACAGATTAGAGCTGTTAATTCTGCAGGTGCATTTTCTGTGATGTTTGGGATGCATGGGTCTGATTTGAAGTTAAACATTAGGATAGGATATTGCAGGATTCAGCTTGCTCTTGGAATGCGCAAACGGCAGTTTTTTATCCCTCTCAGGAGAAAGTTTTCTGTATTTATTGTACTCTTACAGTAAATCAGGTTATTAATTCAGAAATTTTATTTGGAAGTTGATTGGGAACAGAACTGAGTTAAATCCCTCTGATGAGTTTTATTCTCCCTCTTTCCAGTATTTTCTACTATATTCTCTACTATGGTCTTCTATGAAGTATTTTTGTAATAGTACATTTTGCAATTATGGAAATATCCAAGGGCATTTCCTAATACTGCTTGACAGAACTTGGATAAATTAGCTGTATTCAAACAATATTCCCAATTTAGTTACTAAATCGACCTAGTATCTAACTTCACTGAATGCACTGATTGGACAACTAACCAAACAAACTGGATTTATATAAAGCATAACAAAATTAACCAAGTGTAACACTAACCATACTTTCGCAAATGCCTCAACTGGATCTTTACCTGACCAAGTTAGGTAAACTGTATGAACGCAGCCAACGTGTGAATCTCTTTTTGAAATTTTGTTGCATTATTACTTCACTTATTGAAGATCTGAGTTAATCTGTTGATCCTAGAAGATTTGGACATGGACAATATGAAACAAGACAGAACTTCATGCTAAAGATTTATGCAGCCTTTGGTTGGAATTTATCATAGCAACTTCTTGTGACATCCATAATGCACATGTGCACATAAGGTATAATGCTAGAAAAAAACATGCCATATACTGCAGAAATAATCCAAATGAAACATTAGTACTACTCAAAGTAATGTAATTATATAGGATCCCCAATCCATCCATGTTTGACCATCTATCTCAAAAGCAGCTAATTACATCAGTTCATTGATCTCTCAGTTTCAACAAAAGTTTTTCCTAATAGCCAAATACAATAGTTTGCCTTCAGCACTTTTATACACTGTGTTTCCCCGAAAGTTAGACCTAGCCCGATAGTAAGCCTTAGCTTGATTTTTGGTGGTGGGCCTAATATAAGCTCTACTCCAAAACTAAGCCCTAGTTTTGGGGTGAGGCACACTCCTAAAAATCTACGGCGGGGGTAGGGGCGGTGAAGCTGCCCCACGCGCCCCACACACACTTACCTTACTGGTAGGACCATCACAGCCAGGCCTCCCACACCTCGACACCTGTCACACTGCTACTTGACTTCTGCAGCCGATTGTCACTTGTGGCTGGCTGCCATGTGGCGCATTACGCCGATGCGACTTGCGGCAGGACGCCACATGGTGCTTTGCGCCGTTTCTGCTGCTTGCAGCAGGAGGCCACATGGTGCTTCAGGCGGTTTCTGTTGCCCAAAGAGCCACGTAGCTTCCTGCCATGAGCAGCAGAAATGGTGCAAAGCACCATGCGGCGTCCTGCCGGGAGGAGCGGCAAAGGCGCAATGCGCCACAAGTGTCCAGCCACAAGTGGTGGCAAGCAGCCACAGAAGAAGTCAAGCAGCGGTACGACAGGTGTCGAGGTGTGGGAGGCCTGGCTATAGTGGTCCTAATGTAAGACATTCTCCAAAATTAAGACCTAGTGCCTCTTTTGGAGGCAAAACAAATATAAGACCGGGTCTTAATTTTGGGAAAACACAGTAGGAGAGTAATAAAATTCCTACAGCTAGTCAAACATACCCTTGTAGTGATGGATCAGTTGGATCCATACACCTTGTGCTGCTATATTGATAATTTTACAAAGATATCCAAAGAAGGCTTGTTTTCCCTTTATTGTTAGAGGCTCCAGACTCATCTAAGAAATTTTATATTAATTTAGAGAAGCCCTTTTATGCATAATACAGCAAAGTTCTGTGCAGCAGTTGTGAATGTGTAGAGGCAACTAGACATATGAGCAATATCTATTCCATTCAGTTTTGTATGAATAAATTACTAGCTGTAACTAATTATCCATATTTTAGATTATTAGACTTTGTACAGTATACCTTATTTTTATATTGTTAATTTGCTATTCCATAGATTCAACACCTAGCTTTGCACTTCATCTACAATTAATTTTGTGATTCCCCATCTGTTTTTCTTCTTCTTCTGTTCAATGGTGTTCAGATCTCGGAGACTGTCTAGACAAGCTCCTGCAGTCTTCTTGCCAAGGTTTTTCAGAAGTGACTTGCCATTGCCTCCTTCCTAGGGTTGAGAGAAAGTGACTGGCCCAAAGTCACCCATCTGGCTTTTGTTCTAAGGCAGGACTAAAACTCACAGTCCCCAATTTCTAGTCTGGCACCTTAACCACTATATCAAACTGGCTCTCATCTGGTTCTTAAATAGTTTTAATTGTATCTTAGTCTTAATAAAGCACACTTCTGCATTATTTTATTTATACTTAAGTATGCCATTTCTTTATAGTTCTATCTTTTTCAGCCTTGTTTCAAGCTGGTTGTTGACTGAAATAAACTTATCTATTTGCAATGATACGTGGCTTTCCTTATGAATTGAACTTTGCTTATTAGATATCATACCTCTATGAATACTTTACACATTGATATTTGATTTCTATACTGGTACTATAATGTACTGTACACATTATACCTTAGAATTGTATAATGTACTGTTATACCTTAGAATTGTATAGAACAGTGGTTCTCAACCTGTGGGTCGGGACCCCATTTGGGGTCGAACGTCCATTTCACGGGGGTCGCCAAACAAGGCTGTCCGCCATTTTTTCCCCCTTTTCTTTGGCCATGCCCCTGGCACCCAGTGATTTATAAATGGTTGGAGGTCATCACAACATGGGGAACTGTATTATGGGGTCGCGGCATTAGAAAGGTTCAGAACCACTGGTATAGAACTATAGAATATCTATTAGAAATGTATTTAATGTACTTAACAATATTTAAGTACTCACTACTTTTTAAAAAAATCAATTCCCTTCTTAAACAGAGAAGCAGGAATTCTTATTAAAAGGTTGTGGAGTGCTTGCCTTTTTGCACATTCTCATTGGCCAGCTGGATGGAGCCCTAGCTGGCAATGTAGCACAGGCTTCACTCACTTGATGGCGTAAAGCTACTATAGAGAGTAAGAAGGGTGAGACTGGTAGTTGTGTAGAAATATCTTTAGGGCCATAAAGGTGTAACCTATGAATATATGTTTTTCCATTAATGCATAAATGTGTTTGGCATGTTAAAAATAAAATAGGGAAAACAAATATCTGTGACTAAATTTTGATATTAAGATTATTTTGCATTTTTAATTGAAATAATTCACTGATTTACTCTCTATTTTGACCATTATTGCCCATGGATTGCAGTTTCTGTAGTTTAGTAAATTTTGTAGGAAGCGTCATGTGATCACTGAAGAAAACAGTTATTAATAACATTGTTACTTATTCGTAAGATCTTTGAAATGTGCTGTTAAGGCAAGTATGTCTATTAAAGCCTAAAAAATGCTGATGCAATAAAGCACTCTGCCCTGTTAATGATGAACTACTGCTAAATCCTAAAACAGGGATTATTTTATATCAATGTGCAAACAATTAAGATTATAAACTATTGTCAACTCCTAATTTTTGTATTTTTTTTTCCAGAAATTTGTTTCCATCAAATCTCATTGTTGCAGCCTTTCGATCGGTAATTATCTGTGCATCTATTTAAAAATCTGTTCTGGACTGTTCTGGAATCTTGAGATTTCAATCAGAGTTTGATTTTCTATAATGCAGGATATAGCAAAATCTAGGTAGTACAAAAATGTATTTTACAAGAGTCAATCTATACACAATTATAAGAGTATCTAAACCGATACTTGCTATTATGGAGATCTTACCAGTTTGTATAATTAGGAAATTCAAAATATTGAACAAGGGTAATGGAAGAATTTCTCACTGTTTGCAATTTGTTGCTTGAATCCTTGATACTTAAGCAATTTCATGCCTTTCAAAGTCTTCCCTCTGCGTTCTATAAAACTGGGAGGCAATAAAGCATAGAAGGTGTTTGCCAAAATAAGAACCCTTAATCTGGATTTGTAAAATATAAACAAGCTCAAAAAAAAAATGACCTCTGTGGACCTCTTGCTGCCAATTCACATCCTTTTTATTGTTTGATTTAAATTCCCTGACATTTTTGAAACAGAATCTTAATGATTGGATCTTAATCCCACTAATAAAAGTGCCATCTATTTACCCTATTCCTCCACTGCTTAAGATTGAGTTTCTCTTTCTCCCTCTATAAATTGTTCACATTTCGTTGCAGCATGCAGGTGGTGGTGTTCCCAAATGACAAGGAGTTCTTAGGCACTCGCTCCTCTGACCAGAAGGATTTCTGGATCATAGTCTCACAAGCTAAATATTAGCTTTTTGAAGTATCTGCTTTATAAAATTTGTTGAAATTTATTTTAGAAAATAAAATCTAATCCTATAATAAGCTACAGTCCTTTGTATTAAATATATTTTTATTAAGTTGGAATCTAACAAGCCTAAATATATGTTACTATGTTTACTGGCAGCTACAAACTATGTTGGAAGTGCTGCAATCTTCTTATGGAATTTCACATTTAATCTGCAAGTTAACTAGCACTTGACTCTCAGCTGATCCGATTCCATTTTTAGTAATAGGAAATCCTTGTGTTCTGTGATTAGCTGTTTTAAAAGGAGGAACTTTTGCTAGTGTTGCCCCATTTGGATGCAGTATTCTTTTACTACCTGTTCTTTTGTTCCTAGCTTAGTTTGCTGATGCAAAGAGACAGCTCCTGATGACTGAATGTTTTTATTCTTTCGTCCTACCAAAATGCTTCAGATATGCAGGAAGCCTTTAACAGTTCATAGGCACAGGTTTTTCATGCATAAGCAACTTCATTCTATATTTTAAAAAATAACCAAATTGGATCTATAACTTTATCAAAGATGTTGTAATTCTCAATGTTTCACATAAAAGAAATCCAGAAATAGATTTTACAAGACCTATATATTTGTTTAAAAGTGCACCACAACTATTAATAAAACGAATGTTTTCCATTTCAGTATGCTACTGATTATAAAGCCATAGTTAGAAATTCAACCATTGGCAATGTTACCATTGAAAAGGTAAGTAATTATTTTTAAAAAAATTATGTTACTGTTTAGTATGCATGCTTTTGAATTAATCCTTTGAATCATTACAATTATTATTTAACCGGATTCACTTTTTTGTTCAAAATTAAATCTCACTCTTTTCAATGACTAGGCCCAGGATTGTACTTCAGGGAATGTTGAAAAGCATCCGGGGGGGGGAGGGGGGGAATAAGCACAGAAGAAAACTGTCCAGGCAATAGGAATGGGCAACATATGACCCTCCAAATATTAGTGTACTTCAGTTGCTATCAGCACCGACTAATAAAGCTGGTGGTTAGAGATTATGGGAGTTGTAGCCCCACATTGAGAAGACAGCACTTTGCCAAGTATGTCCTAGACTTTAAAAGAAAATGTTTATTCTTGAGTATAGCAAGAGCAGCTTTCTAGTGATATGTATGTAATCAAAATACTATTTTTCATCAACAGTACATTGTTGATTATAAAGAAATAATAAATGCCTCCCTTGGGAATGCCACTATTGAAAAGGTAAGGAAAGGATTATTTTATGAAATATTTTTGTTGGTATATGCTTGCTTTAGGATTAGGGTTTTGTTCCAACTTCTAACTGTGAATGAAGTAAAATAGCTATACTGACCCAGAGCGAAAACCAAAATCCACAACAGAAGCAGTGTTTCTATAGTATCACGTTAGGAGTATGTAACTCACGTTATTTTAGTTCCTTCAAGGAATATTAAGTAACAAAGACTAAGAACAGTAGGAAATAATTAATGAGGCAACCTCTGAATTGTGCGCATTCACGCAATCTTTGAGTCCTTGGATGCCTTCTTGTTCTTTATATTATTATTACCTTTATATTATTATTTCCCCCAAAATAAGACCTATCCCAAAAATAAGAGCTTGATTTTGGGGGGTGAGCTTAATATAAGCCCTACCCCAAAAATAAGCTCTAGTTTTGGATCAAGGCGCCCGTCTAAAAATCAAGCTAGGGCCACCCATGGATCGATACTTGCCTCGCCGGCCCACTTCTTCTGTGGCTGAAGAAGCAGCTTCATTCTGCAGCTGAGAATGGAGCTTGAGCCTGTATTTCACAGCCAGAGGCCTTTCAAGAAGGCCTGTGCAGCCGAGAACCGAGCTATGGATTCAATCTGTAGCTCGGTTCTCGGCTGCACAGGCCTTCCTGAAAGGCCTCTGATGGTGAAATGCAGGCCGGAGCTCCATTCTTAGTTGCAGAATGAAGCTGCTCCTTCGGCCACAAAAGAAGTGAGCCGGCTGGGTGGGGCTGTCAGTGCTGCTGCCGTGAGGTAAGTGGAAAAGACACACACACCCCTGAAAATACGACTTGGTGCCTCTTTTGGAGGCAAAAAATAAAAAATAAGTCTGGATCTTATTTTGGAGGAAATACGGTATAGCCCACCTTGCCTCTTGTGCTCAAGGAAAGAAGAGTGTGACTACTATGGTATACATGGTACTCTCACTTCAATAAGAGTTGGCAAAATAAGCCCTCTGCTGGTAAAATCATACAAGTCTTCAGAGACTTGTAGTTGCACAAAATCTCTCTGTTGTCTCCATTGACAGGAGGCTATCATAGTAAGGCATTTGCCCTTTCTGCACCTGAAAACACATAGAAAAAAAAACCTTACCGGCGCAGAACATACAGTTCTGCTTAGTGGCCAAATGTGGTCACCTCCGCTTGTGTTACTCTAGGAAACAAGAATTGCAGTGGAGGGAAAATGTTATGGACATCAAACAATCCAGATCAATGAATGTTTGGGTCAGAATCAGATAGGTTTGAAGGCAAAAATGAGATCTCTTTTTCACTCCAGAGTCCCTCATTAACTTACAATTGTCAGCTGCTTCTTGCTTTCCTTGAGAGAGGCAGTATGAAGTGGTCCTCCTGCCAGTTCCATCAATGTGTATTTTCTTACTGGAAAAGTATGCAGAAGGCTGAGCCACTCCAGCAGACAGAAGTTATCCTACACTTTCCCAACTCATGGAAGCTTTGAAAGAGTCATGCCAATTCGTGTGTATTCTGTACTTTCCCCAGAATGGGAAGTATGCAACAGCTGAGGCAGGAAGCAACAACTTCTTGTTTCATCTTGCACAGAGCACCAGGAAGCACTCATCCATTGCCCCAATACCTGACCAATGAGGACATCTGTGAAATTAGATCTACCTCCAGGTCATGATCTTGTTACCTGTGTTTTCAATGGCCTTTGTAGCTTTAACTTAAGCAGCATGGTTCCCACTTATTCACATTATTTTTTTCAAATCATGCCTCCAAGGACCCCCACCAACAGCTTTTCTTACAAAATCTCAGAGTTAATAACTATGGAGCTATGAGGGAATACATTAACTAGACCCCCAACCTGTAGCACTACTATGAAACAATTGTTCTCTTTTTATTTTCTCTCATAAGAGTGCATTGTAGCCTTTGGATGTTTAACAATGTGGAATTCTCTCATTTTGGCACCTAGCATTGTGCTGATATATGAAATTTATCAGGGTAGCTTAGAAACGTAGCATGATATTGCTAGGCTGCCCTTGAGTCCTGAATTGCTGTTGCCTGCTTGTGAACAGTTTTTTTTTCCCTAGTGTATACAGTATGTGTTTGGTTTGTAAAATCATCTCATTTGAATTTGTGGATACTCTGAACTTCAGAACAATGTCACTTTCAGTGATACTGAAGTCAGAAATGGGGGATTAGTTCTAGTCCTCTCCACCTGACTAAGTGGCAAAATCTGAGCCTTGTCTCCTGGTGTCATCATTGAAGTAACAGGACCTCTCCCATTTCTACTCTGGGAATCTCTATTTTTTGCAAATTCTTGTTGTTAATAACGTTAGGAACCAGATATTTTTATACCTTTGTTGGGAATATTATCTTATGTTTGTATAACATTGTACCATACCACAGCTTATTTTTATTTTACTAACATGGTGGGAAAATTCCTGGTTCTTTCCAGAATAGCACTTCATTTGTTCCAGCACAGTCTCTAAGCAATCCTGCAATCATAATAGGAACTAAAGCCCATTAACTTCTGAACTAACTTCAGGATTTATAGGATCCCTTGACTTACCTTCTTAATAAACTATACAGGGTAGCATTATAGATTATTCTAGATATGAGCAAATGCTGACTTTCTGACATTGTAGAGAGTCTTCCTTTAAATTACTGAAGGTTATGGTGTTGTCAACTATTTTCTGCAAGATGGGAGAGATGGGTCATTCCCTCCAGTCCTCGAAGATAAAGAGCTCTTAACTGAAGAGCTTTACTCCTTTTCACATTAGTCATTACTAAAGACAGCCAGCCACAGTGAACAGTAAAGGTTTGCATTCAAAGTCAGAGTGCTGCTAATCCAAGCAACAATTCCTAAATTTTTCTGGGTTTTGGGAAAAAATGATCAAAAGGAATACCTTCTTATATGAACAGAAGAAGTGGAAACATCTTCAGTCCTCTGCATGATGTATAGGATCTGGGGAGTGGAGCTCATGTTTGCAGGTGTCCCAAAATAATGTTTCTTCATATTTTATTATAACATCAACATATTTCAGTTAAAGCTCTTCAATTAACACTGTATCTTCTTCACAAGTTTATTATTCTAAAGGCCTTTTGACCTTATTACTAACATCATTTGTTAATTATAGCTGAAAGACATTACACTATATTTCTAAATTAAGTTCATAAGTCTGAACAGGATCTCAATACTATATCATGGTTGAGCAATACTAGAATCAGCTTGGAAGAACTGAAGTCTACCCTGACTATCTCATGCATTTGATTTCTCTTATAGCACATGGACAGTAGTTCCTTGTGGTACAAACATTGGAAGGGAAGCTCCAAGATATATTTCATTCAGTGACGTGACAATAACATAAATGTTATATACCAGGGGTGTCAAACTGCCGGCCTGTGGGCGGACTGCCTCATACGGAGGCCGTGCCCACCCCAGCTCCGGCAATGCAAAACAAGTCGCGATACATTGCAACATGTCACGTGACGCGGCGAGTTTGACACCCGTGTTATATACACTAATACTTTGCCTTAGCTACTTGCTTCTTTTTTCTCTTTTTTAAAATAGTCTTTTGACTATTTGGATAGCTCTATTGAATGCTATTCCTTCAATTCCCATTAACAAAATAATCAAACTATATTTTATTCTTACAGTTAATTATCTCTTTTGACTTGGTAGACAATATAAATGTGGAGAGGAATGTGGAACAAAGATAATTCTCCCTACCACTCCCAAACTGTATGGATTTTATATGCCTAGATTCTATTTAGCCATGATTTTGAATGTGTGTAAGGGGCGTATGTGTGTCAGTTCCCTTAGTTCAAATTTCCCAAACCTATCCTCAGTCAACAAACATACTGTAATATCTTTCTCTTGCACATAAAATGATGTGGAAATAATTATTTGCCTTTGTAGTCTGTGCAAAATATTTGAAGATAACTAGATGGTATCAAAGACCACTTTGAATAAACAAGTAATTTAGGTAAATGATATTTCCTCCTTACAAACCACACGATAAATTGAAATGCTCGTATCTTAAAAATGTTACATTATAAGTACAAAGTATGTACTAATCTTAAATACACAATGCTTTTAGCTCTGTGTCAACATGGAAAATAATGAGGATCCAACATCTTCATTCTGAAGACTCTTATGAAAATTATCTCTTCTGTCAAAAGATTATATCTGCGTTCAGAGAAGAGTTTATGTCTAGTGGGTTTCTCTTTTATCATATTCTGGGTGCTGCTTCCATTCGTTTGTTAACTACAATTAATATCAAAAGGGAGATCTAGCTTCATATAATTGGCACACCACATTAAAACACTTAACCATCTGACTATATGTATCTCATTCACAGTTCCCTGTCGGCACTGAAATTGAAGGCATGAATATTCTGGGGCTTGTACTCTTTGCTCTGGTTTTGGGAGTAGCTTTGAAAAAACTTGGACCTGAAGGAGAAGAACTCATTCGCTTCTTTAATTCTTTCAATGAGGCAACCATGGTCTTAGTATCTTGGATTATGTGGTGAGTATTCATAATACTACTGCAGTCTGAAAAACTTCCCAGCGTTGTGCCAGTTTAAAATACAATTTACTATATACGCTACCTTCTCTTCAACTCTAAAGTCTGAATTAAAGGGTCTTCATAATCTGTAGTATCTAATTTGAGAGGGACAATTACCAGCTGACTGACTGTCTAGCAGAATCTAAGGTCAAATAAAAGGTGGTCTATATACAATAGGTTAAGGAGAAATGTTCTGCCTCTTTATTATGTACCTCCCTTTATCAGACATGGAGTATGAGCCACTAATTTGATACTTGGGAGGAGCAGTGTATTAAATACTATGTAATCAAATATCCGGTAGGCCTTTTTTTGTGGGGAAAGTCTATAACTTCTCTAGCTTATCTGAAACTAAATTCTTCATTGAAAAAGATGCTCAGAAACACAGTAGAGATCTCTGCTGGTTGCATTACATTTTTACAGGCAGCATAAATATTCAATTATTTAAAAACCCAGTTCATATATTCAATAGTTGGATTTCATTTGCACCCCCATTGGTTATGTGGCTATATTAACAATCTATTTCCATATCTTTTGGATTTTAATTGTGCAAGCCTAAACATGCTTATTCAACATTTTTACCGTATTCCAATAGCATTTGCTTCTTAACAAAGGCATTTAGAATTACTCATTTATTGTTTATGTAATGTGTACAACATTATTGTCATGGAATTTTAGGGAATTACCAGTTGTGCATCAAACTGTTGTTTCTAGGAAGGACATATACCCTGCTCTGCTGAATCAGCTAATTCTAACTTCCTTCTGCCAGTGTGACATGGAAAGTTGATATAGAAAAACGAGCTGCTTAAATCAATCAACCACACCCCCCCTCCCTTGATATATATATATTGACTCAGGAGGGTTATAGATAGGTTATTGACCGGTCAAGGCCTGGATTTCTCTCATGTCCCTTGTGCAACTGACCTAAATATTTAGCACACGGCAGATTTTTCTTCTCTGATTCAGCTCTGAAAAGGCCAGCTGATAGGTAGGACTTGCAGTTAATCATACAAAATCTCTGCAGAATGAAAGGGTCATGGAAGCTGAAATTGTGCAAGAAGGTACTGTTGGGACTCTGGCAAATTCATTCCTCTTCATATCATACCATTTTCAGAGAGACCTTCAGGTGTTGCTTTGTAAAAAGAAGTTTTCTGTTTTCCTGAGCAGGAAATGAAAGTGGTAGCCAGACTCTTAACTGAAATGTTTTTAGTCAGATCTTCTATGGCTATTGCCATATAGATACCCATTTTTTTAAAAAAAAAATTGGTTGGGCACTTTGGAAGATTTTTAATTAGCCACCTTTCTTTTACTTTTTATTCTAACCACTTAAGATTTGTGACATTGGCTTGGCATTGAGAGCATTTGCACAGTTTTTGAAATTGCTGAAAGCTGTTTAAGAGTCTGTGTTAATAAAAATGGAAGACTTTGGAAAACTGTGCAAGCAATGGCTTTCAATGCAATCAGCCATAGTATCTTACTGGTTGGCCTACAAGAATTTGAGACTGTAGGCTCTTTTTTGCAGTGATTCTGCTCCTTCAGTCAGTTGTGGGGTGTGCCAGATTGGCCCAATGGCATATGTGGAATGCCACAGAAGTGATTTTTTGGCATTTGGTGTGTGATATAATCAATATGTTGATGATATACCAACTTTACATTGTCACTTCTGGGGCATAGGAAGATGCTGTTGACATTGTATGTTGACATCCAAATGTCTGGAGACTGTAAGAATCTGGATGGGAGAGAACAGACCAAGCAGCTAAACAGCTGAACTAAAATGAGTTGCTGTTTGGACATTAGGGCTATCTGTCAGGTACCAGTGTTGTCTCTGAATGGCCAGATACATTATTTGGGTGCTCTTCTACACTCATTGCTTCTTGTAGAACAGCAACCATGCTTTTCATTGCCACTCAATTGGTTGTCATTCAAGCCACCATCACATCACTGCACAAATTCCTCAGACCAAGAACCAAAAGTCAGGCAATTGTGGTGCTTTTTTTGCCCCAGGAAACCTCCACAATATAGATGTTAAATTTCCATCTGTCACATGCTTCTGTCCTTCCATACTCAAAAGCAACTTCTGTCCACTCAGCAAAATTTATTTGGACCAAATTAATCTACTGTTTCTTCAGCTTACATATATTCAGCCCCAAAGCGATAAAACCGAGTCTTCTGATTTGATCATTTTGAACGCATTCACTTCTCTGCTCATCCTAACATATTACTTAAACCATTATTTATGAAAATAGCCCTCATTCACACCATCATCTTTTGAATATGAAATACATATTGTGTTCACTGCAGATTCTTTAATCAATCTAATTGGTTCTCTCAAGGATAGTAGCAAATGTGCAGATGAATGTCCCACAAAAGAAAAAGAGATAAAAATTCAATTTACTGAAGGAAATTTTATACGACAGTGTGATGCTTATTCTTTATTGAGGCCCATAGTGCGGGTTTCAGAAATCACTGACTTTTTCATTTTCATTTTGTCAAAAATTAGAACGTTATTTAGCATTCAGTGTAACATTCAGTGCTTCCTTTTCAGGTATGTACCACTCGGCATTACGTTTCTAGTTGGAAGCAAGATTGTGGAAATGGATAATATTATCCTGCTGGTGACAAGCCTTGGAAAATACATCTTTGCATCAATTCTTGGCCATATTATTCATGGAGGGATTATTTTACCGCTTATTTATTTTGCAGTTACACGCAAAAACCCTTTCACTTTTCTGTTAGGTCTTATAACTCCTTTCACCACAGCGTTTGCTACTTGTTCCAGGTTGGTAGATTTTTGCTTCTATTTCTGAAATGAGGACAACATTGTTTGAATTTAAAGCAGTGGTTCTCAACCTGTGGGTCGGGACCCCATTTGGGGTCGAATGACCATTCACGGGGGTCGCCAAACAACGCAGTCCGCCATTTTTTTCCCCCTTTTCCTTAGCTGTGCTACTCCCTTTTATTCTATTGGCTTTCAAAAGCCAACAGGAATTGTCCAGGCTGTCTCTGCCTTGCTGAGCCCGCCAAAAGTCCCATTCTGCAAACGGTGCTGCACCAGTTGAGTAGTCCTCGACTTACGACCGGTTGAGTAGTCCTCGACTTACGACCGGTTGGGGGTCGCAGCATTAAAAAGGTTGAGAACCACTGATTTAAAGTAATGTAACTCGATGGATTTTCTTGTAAAACAAGGGACTCTATGTTTACTAAAATGCGAAGCAGACTTTCAGAATGGGGTGTAGATAATCTATGTCTCTATATCAGTGCTTCTAAACGTTTGTGTGACGGCGACCCCCGTCACACAAACGCTCTGCGCATGCGTGGCGCCGCGCGCATGGGGGGCCCAATGCACGGTGCGCATGCGCGGCGCCCCATGTGCGCGCATGCGCCGCCCTGTGCGTGGCGTGCATGCGCACTGCCGCCCCCGTGCGTGGTGTGCGTGCATGGCGCCGCGAAAAATGGCGGATTGCCACCTTTGGCGACCCCCGAAAAATGGTCGATCGACCCCAAATGGGGTCGCGACCCATAGGTTGAGAACCGCTGCTCTATATGGTAAAATATGGCTCGATGGCAAAGGTTTTAATGACTATATTATTGTGTCTTATAGGGTGGGGGAGAGAGAATTTGAGAATATTAAGGTGGTGGACTGTAAAAATGTTTCTTTAAACCAGACATAATAGAACTTGAAATGGATATAATAATAAAAATGTAGAATAAAACTCCCTTTTTATTTTTTCTCATCAGATTCAGGCATTTGTTTTGGAAATGAATAAAGTAGAATCTTTTGTCCTAATTTTCAGGAACAGCACGTATCTGGAATGTTACATTATCTATTTAGGCTGACAGACAAATACTTACATTTTGGGCTGCAGGAACATTGCTGGACTTGATGTTCTTGTGCTTCTTCCTTGATCACATCTAGCTCTGCAACTCTTCCATCAATGATCAAATGCATTGAAGATAACAACAAAGTAGACAAAAGAATTAGTAGATTTATTCTGCCCATTGGAGCTACTGTGAATATGGATGGAGCTGCTATTTTCCAGTGTGTAGCTGCTGTTTTTATTGCTCAACTGAACAACGTTGACCTCAATATTGGACAGATCTTTACCATTCTGTAAGTGACAGTATCAGCTGCTCTGGTGCATCAGAAAAATCAGAGAAACAATTTGACTCTTTCTAGCCTGCCACATTGCATTTTGGTTGAAGCATTATTTACAAATCATGTCCTTCAGGGAAATGCCGAAAGGAGTTGCACTTTTCTCTTTTGAAGGAGATTATAGTTTATTGTGATGTAGAGAATAAGAGCCTAAAGGGATATTTGGCTTGACAGTGCTGTGGATTGCAATGCAAAACGAAGCAACGACTAGATATGTCATTAAGTCACTTCTGAATATGATGCATTTTAGTAATTTAGATCAGTTGCATGCCCAAATGGGAAACTTTATGCAACCACAATTGAACTGATTTGCATGATGTACAATGGCAAGTTGGAGTTACTTTGGAAAACAGCCTATCTCCAATGTGTGGCATCAGTAATATAGAATGAAAGAAAATTCCCTGAGTACAGAAGAATAAACTTCGCATGTGATTCTGTGTTATTTTAATGCATATATGAAGTTTCAGCATAGCCAAAAATAATTTTATTGACAGGGTTACTGCCACTGCTTCCAGTGTGGGAGCTGCTGGAATCCCAGCTGGAGGAGTTCTAACCATAGCTATTATCTTGGAGGCTATTGGACTTCCCACAAATGACATCTCTCTCATATTGGCTGTGGACTGGATTGTGTAAGTATACAAATGTGTGCACATTGGCTCTTGGATATGGTGGTTCTCAAAGTTTCAAGGATCTTAATAACCTTTTGTGGGGGCAACCTTTAAAAAGCGCTTTCACCAATAAGAAAGCAGTTGCAACATGCACAGCATAATTTGTTTATTGATGCGGAAGAGAGTAAGAAAGTCACTGCTCTACATTTTTAATTTGTATTTTTTTCCATTCCGATTATCACAAAAACTCTCTGAAGTTGAGAGGGGGCTAACCAGAGGAAATCAGCTATTAAAAACCATGTATCTCATGAAAAAAGAATTACTTCCTTTTTCTTGGAGAGAAAAGATTTTGCAGTGTTTTTTTTGGGGGGGGGGGGGTTAGGAGCACGAGGTGAAAGAGACACTGCATTTTAAGGCACAATCATTTACATTTCTAAGGAATGTTGTTATTCCTCATATATCAGGAAAAGGATGCACAGAATTATGGTAAACAAGAAGCAGAGCTTTGCTCCAAGCAGATTTTTGAAACATCAAAACTTCTCGAGGATGTGGTATTTGTTTAGGTTCTTTTTCCTCAAAAGAATGGTAAAAAATCTTGGTGGGGTATGTTTAAAATTGGACTTAGGGGCTAAAAAAGAGTTCCCTTTGGTCTAGTCCCCAATTTTACATTCACATTTTCCAGCCAAACATGAAACACCCACCTTGCTGGCCAGCAAAAATGACTGACTGATAAATACAGAATGATATTACATTCTCCTTTAGCAAACTGTTCAGGTTGAGCTTCTGATCGTAATTTTGCTTATGGAGAATAGGGCAGAGCTGTCTGCTTTTTAAAAAGCATCTTTGCTTGCTGTGCTTTTTGATGTCTTTAGATTTGAAGACAGACCACTGTTAATATAGAGGGTAACAAATGACACTTCTCAAACTTGTCGCTTTTAAAGATAGGCTGAGTCTCTGAAAATGTTTAAAGATGAACTTCATCAACACCAATGAAAACTTTTCCATATTTTCTGTATTGATCAGGGACCGGACCACAACAGTTGTGAACGTAGAAGGTGATGCCTTTGGAGCAGGTATTCTTGATTTTCTGAATCCAAAAGAAACGAAGGAGAAAGACACAGAACTTAGTGATGTCCATGTGGATGCCATTCCAAACACCAAGGCTGATGGGGAAACATCACCTCTGGTAACACACAAGGTTCAAGCTATCACCCCTCCATCACCTAGTTCTCAAGATCCATCATCTAATGAATCAGCCCTATGAATATAAAAGAGGGCACCTTATGGGCAATGTAATTTAGAAAGTACTTTTTGAATAGAGTCTGTATGGCCCCCGAGTTTAAGCAGGTATGTCCCCTTCCATTCCGATGGCACAGAACACAGTGGTAGCTAACCACAGAGTACAAAATATGTGTAAGCTTCTGTATGTGCGTGTGTGTATTTGAGAGAGAGAGAGAGAGAGACAAAAATGAAAACTTTTGTTGGTATAAAAAGTGCTGCTTCATCCTTATGTGTATGTGAGGAATATATGCAAGACAAATGTAGTGATTGAATGAAATAAAATTAATAGCCCACTTTAAAAGGTAGACTGTTAAATTTCAGAGATTTGGGGAATGTCTTGTTAACTGAAGTTATACAGGAAAAGAAGTTTCTTGTAATTTTACTGCATCAAGCCTGCATGATTGTGTTTGAAAGGTATTAAGGGATCAGTTTATTTTGATTTATAGCCATAGTTTGTCAGACCTAACCAAATTATTGCTCTTTGTTCTTGTCTGATAAATCAGAGAAGCAAACCCTTTTGAAGGAGAATAGAATTGAACTAATATGTTATCAGATATATATATAGCTAATGGCCACCTGTCCAGATTAGCCTAAAAAGGACCATTTTTATTGCTTTCTTCCTGAATTAAACAAAGCACCTGTATGTTGAACCTTACTGGACCAAAAAAGAAAGAGCAAGAAGTTGCCTTTCTCTTCAAAGGTTGGGTTATAACATCCATGATCATTTCTTATATAGGAAGCTTAAATTGTTTTTGAGACACTCTCAGCAATTTATATTAATGCTTTAATTGTTCCTGGGAAGAAATATGAATGAATGGCCAGGATGAATATGTACTACTACTGCTACAAAGCAGGCATTGATTTAAGTATCCTAGTTTGATGTCATGTCTACTGCTGGTGCTGCAAGAAAGTATCTTCTGGATCAACATATTGTATGGCTTATGGCTTTTAATGTTTTTGGCTTAGAACTGCCCAAATTGGGACACTCCATTGGCAATGGAAGGCTGACTAGAATTTTCAGACTGGTAGGCCCAGCACACCTAGTGAACATTATATCTAGAGTGATGCTTTAGTGCATCCATAACCGGACCTAAAAACAAGGCTGCATCTGATATGGTAATATGCTGCCTATTTCCCAAGATCAATAAGTACATGAAGTGTGTGTCTATCAATTTCTGAACAGATTAATTCCATGTTTATTTAGTAACTGGTGACATAATGACCAATAAAATTTATTCTCAATTCATAACAAATAAAATCATACTGAAAATATGGGTAGAAAACAAATGTAGAACATTCAGTTTTAAGCTTCAAAAAAATCTACATAAAAGTACATTTAAATTGGTGCTTAAATGTGTCCCGGTAATAATCATGAAGCTTCATTTATTGCTTTTTCCCTCACTCCACTATTGTTTTCAAGAGGATACGTGTTGACAAGTAATCAACACAATTCTGACCTTTAATTCTCCTTGCATAAGAAATACTATTCAGACATTTTTCTGGCTTTCAGAAATTCAATTCCATTATTTAAATTTGCTTGGAATCTTACTTGTCCTTGTCCCAGTATGAAGATCTTTTTCAAAAGGATATAATAAGTTATAATTCCCCCCCCCCTGCAAAATTAACCTTAAAATCCTGAGGCAGGAAACGACAACTTATGTGTTGCCTCCCAGGTGGGCCACAAATTCAGTTCCCAGAATTCTTAGCATGTTATGCCATTTGCTCTAATTAGCCATTTCCAACCTAGTGAACCCCAAATTGAGAATATATAATAAAGTAAGTGGGATTAATTTGAATTCAAAAGAAATGAAGGAGTCAGATTTTAATCATGAGTACCTTTGGTTGAAAGGTAAGGTATAGTTTTGACAAATATTTACCTTACCAGAAACAACTTTTATCCTTATAAATTATAAAAGAACTTTATGTAACTATGAAGGAAGCCTTTGGAATGGGTTACATGTTTAGCCCGCTCTACCCATTCTTATTTCATTCTTATGTGTGGGCACATAATAAACATTACTGTGTGGTATCTTTTTCTGTGTTAACAAGACAAACACATTGTGAAACATTCTCACCAATTGATGTAGCAAAGGGATCACATGCTGTCATAGGAATCACTATCCTTTTGGCAGGCCAGTCAGTTAAACCTGACCTGTTTGTGTTGCTGCCAGTCAGAACGTCAGGCCCTCTTGCAACAGAACCATAATCTAGATAATTCTATTACTTTTCAGTTAGATAATCATTAAGTCATAAGATTGCACCTATCTTTGTTCCAATTGCTGAGCAAACATTTTCAGAAAAAAGGCGTTCTCACAAAAGAGAAGCTTTGACCTGGCTGACTAGAGTGACTTTTAGTGATAGAAAAGCACTTAGATTTCTTTACAGCAGTGTTTTTCACATTTGGGAACTTTAAGAGGTGTGGACTCCAACTCCCAGAATTCCTCAGCCAGCTGGCTAGGGAGTTCTGGGACTTGAAGTCGATACTCCTTAAAGTTCCCAAATGTGAAAAACACTGCTTTAGAGGATTTGCTCATAGAGAAAGAAAATATTCCCCTTTATTCTGGCATCGTTTTGTGTCTTGTTTTGAAATTTGTGAGTTATATTCCATCTTGCCCACTTGCATAGGTGTGCAGGAAATAATCAGCATGTAGAATACTGATTTGCTTCCTAGAACACACTGAACAGAAGTAACAGTGTTTTTTTGCAGGATTTCAAAATCAGTAAAGTCAACTGTAGCTCTTGAACCTCCCAGCTTTTACTTTTATTGGATGACCCCAGGTTTTTAGTTTCTATGAGACAAGTGAAATTTCTCCTGGTTCCCTTGTTCCACAGTGGAATAGTTTTGTACTATACATTATTATTACTTTAATAATCAGGAATTTACCCCCCTAGGGCTTTGTGTGTATAAAACATGCTACACTATTGAGTTTTAATTCTTCCCTTATTGATTTCAGTGGCAAAGGATGCCAGCTATCTTGATTATTTAAGCTGCTCCTTCCTAATGTATCATGTCAGCACCATACATTGCAGTATACAAATTCCAGTTTTTCAGGTGTCCATTGCAGTGTGTTATATTTCACTTTTTTTCATTTTTTCTCATACCAATCAGATGAGTTTAAGCCATTAGAATGAAATTAATTTAATTTCATATCTAGTTTCATTAATTTCATGTCTAGATTAACTATTAAATAATGATGTCTCTATCAAGGGACTCGTGGGTTAATTTATGGATGGCCATACCACAATGAAAGGATGTAATTTTTTTCTTTATTCAGTAAGATGCTGAGCTGATCAATTTTTTGTTTTTTAAAAAGTGGCAGACTATCATCTGGAAAATAACAAATCCTGATAAGAAAGACATCCTACTGGGTTCATGAATCAGGAAAATGTGACAGAAAAAAACTTACATTAAACAATAGATTGGTAAAATAGTTTCCCCCTATTAGAATTCAAAATCAGTAATGTTTCACATAAAAAATAAAATTATAAAAGATACACCGCATTGCTTAGTAAATTGGGATGTTATAATTTAAATTCCTGAAGTTTAATTACAAAAGAAAATATCCCTTAATTCATGTAGAACAGAATTCAAACCAATGTTTTAAATTTTCTTTCTTATCCCTCTTGGTATTCTAAACAGGAGTTACAACGCCATAACCATACAGTCATAGAATTTCTTGAAAATACTTTGTCCTTCAAAACCATTGAGCCATGAAAGTAACAATGGAAAGTTGTTGTTTTAGAAATATTAAACCTCCTTGGAGTGCATTAGAGCAGTTAGTCTCTTATTTGGATTTTGACTATAATTTGCATATCATTTTGAACATTCTGTAAATGCAATCTATACATGGTGTGTCAGCTGAAAAACCACTGCTACTTTGATTTTGGTATGAGGTTGTAAGTATAAACTGCAGTAGAAGCATTTTACTATTTTACTAATCTTTAGGTCTGTTCAACTTAGAAAATCCATACTGATTAACAGAAAAGTAAATAAAAGACAGAATTATTAGAGTTAGGTATGAGTGTGTTTCCCAGTGGTGGTTTAGAAGAATTTTAGAAAAAAAATAATAATCCTTGGATATGTTTCCATAGTTGCAAAATGGATTATTTCATCACCCACACTTTTCTATTTTGATACACAAAATTATTGTTAGTAATCATAACAATTTTTTTTATATCATGAAATATCTAAATTGGGACAAATTCTAAATAACTAAATATTTGGTACAGGTTTATATTCTAAATTTGTTTTTTTGGGTTGGCTGAAAAAAAGATATTGCTCTAATTAGACTTTGTATTCAATCTTCATTATGTTTATTCTCATGCAGCCATTCCCAGAATTTACACTGAACCATCAGTGAGTGTTCCCTTGCTGACTACTGAGTATGCCCCCCCCCCGTTTAAAAAATCCAGCTGCTACTCCAATATTAGATTCCCATTGCCATCTTTGCCTTGTCCTGTAGTTGCTTGAGAACAAGGAGAGAAGAAAACTTTGGGTGGTGGGCCTAAGCTCCCTACTCCCTGGGTTCCATGGAAAATAAGTTGGTGATTTGAGATTTTGGAGAGCTTAGCTAAAAGGATACTGTCTGAATTGTCGAAAAAAAATGTCATGGTGAAAACAAAGAGGACAGTATTACTGTGGCAATGGTGCCAAAACTAGGTGCAGAAATGCTCTGATTACTCAATATAACATTAGGGGGGATTACCTCACCTAAAGAATCTTCAAACTGAATTTTTTTTTTTACAATGTTGAGAAGCTACTTTCTTATTTTTCTCACTGAGACAGCTGACTGTCAGCTTTTACTGAGATCTGAATAAAATTCTTATGACCAGTTTGAACGGTTATCACATTAAATTGGCTAATATACCGTATATGTCGGCGTATAAGGCGATTTCCGCAAGCGTTAAAATCGGCGCCAAAGACGGGGGTCGTCTTATACGCCGAGTTGTCTTATACGCCAGAAATACTGGTAGTTTCCGGCGTATAAGACAACGTTCTAGGAATGCGACTCGGCGCCAAAGACAGGGGTCGTCTTATACGCCGGGTCGCCTTGCACGCCGGCATATACGGTACTTCTAGCTTACCTTAATATTCAACACCAGCCCCTCCCCGATTAATGAAATTTAGAGTGACTAAGCGGTCTGTTTATGAGGAGAAATATGGTTCTATATTTACAGTAACAATGAGCTTTTCTGATTAGCTTTCATTAATATGTATCCTTAAACTGTCTTTTATGATCCTCTTTCAATTCATATTATACTACCCTACAGTGCCACTTGTGTCTTTCTGTACTGAAGTTTCTAATCAAAGTCAAGTAGAACGTGGACGTGCTTTGATGTAATGAAAATGAATGGCTGCATAATACAAAGGTGGAGACTGTGAACAATCTGGAATCTGTGTAAGATAAGGAAATCTACACTATGATTTTAGACATGAGCGATGACACCACCTGCCTTATTGTGTTGTACCTAAAGTGCTGCTTTAGCTGTGTTTTATGCACAGTGCTGTTCAATTCTTGTATTTCTTCTCAAGATCCTGCTTAGTTTAGCTCTTGGTCTGAATTCCTGAGAAAAACACATTGTCTGTTCTGATATATTTTACAGGAATATAAATGTTTTCAAACCTGAAATCATATATAAATCATTGCAGAACAGTGCTTTGTCAGAATTCTAGAATAATATATGTCAACAACAGATAACCACTCCATTTTCTAAGTATTGTTTTCTGCTGCTATGAATGTAATGTTCTCAATATGTATTTTGTTTGTGAGCATGCAGAATATTTCAAATTCAAATCATTTTGACTTTGGAGCATCCCATTTTGAATGTGAAAGATTCAGAATGTTTCAAATGCAAAATGAGATTCTTCAGTTGTTTCAGAAATATTGCGTTTCCAATTTCCAAATATTGTAAAATTTGTATTGAAAATAATAAAAAACAGTTCATTTCACTCTTGAGATGGGAATTTCGACTGGAAGTAGTTCAAATTTGAAACATTTTGCATGCTCTTAACTTTGTTCATGCATCTCTGTAAGGTCCTCATCACTATCAAGGATCAAATGTATATATGTATAAAAAAGTGAAAATAGATATGTGACTATAGAGTTGATACTGTTTTTCCACTTCTAAAAGACCCCAATTGTTCCTAGCTGTTTTGGTGGAAAGCAGTGCATTCAATGAGTCTTGTGTTTATTATTCAGTTTTTCTGAATCTGAAATAAAAACCCTTTAGACTGAATGAACGTTTGTCATTATTGGAAAAAGAATATGCATTTCATTATGTAACATTACAGGTAGTCCTTGATTTAGAATCACAATTGAACCCAAAATTTCCATTGGTAGGCTCCACGGTTTTTAAGTGAGTTTTGCACCATTTTATGATCTTTTTTGCCACAGTTATTAAGTGAATCACTGCAAATTGTTAAGTTAGTAACAAGGTTGCTAAGTGAATCTGGCTTCTCCATTAACTCTGCTTGTTAGAAGGTCACAAAAGGTGATCACATGATCCCAGAACACTGCAACCATCATAAATACATCCCAGTTTCCAAACTTCCTAATTTTGATCACATGACTATGGAGATACTGCGGTCATAAGTGTGAAAAACAAGTCACTTTTTCCATTGCCGTTATAACTTCAAACAGTCATTAAACTAATGGTTGTAAGCCAAGGATTGCCTGTATTCTTAGAACAAGATAGTATATTCTGACATTTTATAATTAGCTATGGTAATGGATATTTGCCTAGTCATTTCTGGGTGTTGCTAAGAGCCACTGTGAGGTGCAATACAATAACGCATCTCTTTACAGGATATTTCAGAAGGAGCAGAGTCAGCATTATAAGGGCAAAAACAGGCACAAGAAAAAGGTTAAATTCTCTTCATGTTAAGGCTTTCATCAGATTTATCTTTTCTATAGAAGGTGACTTGTAAGGAATACAGCTGCCTTAGTCAAGCCAGCTGTATGTAGGTAAATAGCAGATGAGCCTGTAACCTGTTTTTGGAACTGTAAGACAAGGGGCATTCTTCTTAATGATACCAAAAGTTGTATTTCCTGACACTTGCAAGCCACTTGGCAATCTGCTAATGTCAACTAGGAATTAAATACAACTAAATCTCACCCTGAAATTTTGTCATCTAAATGCAGCATGTGAAGGACTAGACACAATGAGGTTCTTCTTCCTTTTTTGTTCACCAAACAGTTTTGGTCACTAGTGAGTTCTGTAATCACAAGGAGATCCTTGCATGCAGTCTACACAATCTATGCAATATTCATACAATTGAATTGTGGTTAATATTCATATAACTCAGTTGATGCAGAACCTGGCTGTGTAAATTCATCTGTCATTGAGCAAAAACATTTTGGATATGAGATTTTATCACTATTGGGAGACAAAAAAAAGAACAAGAGCTGGGAATAAATAAATAAATAAATATATATATATATATATATATATATATATATATATATATATATTCCTAACATCATTGCAGGAAATACTGTTACATAATAATGAAGACATAAGCAAATAAAGGGGAACTTCCTTTTATTAAAGGGATAATTGAATATTTCCTGCAATAGCAGATAAAATACATTAACTGGGTTTTTATTATTATTTGTACACCACAATATACTGATTGTAGTGTTAAAACATTATTACTATAAGAGTATCTCTGTTATTGCTATCGTGAAAAACAGGAAAGAATCTTCAAAAAGCCCCCTTAAGATGTGTAATAATATATTTTCTTTAGCTATGTTTCTTGTAAAATAAGATAGCTTTCAGTATCAAAATGGGGAAATGTTTTTGAGGAAATAGAGTCTTTGAATGGAAGGCCTTAAAAGTTTCCAATATTAGGTGTCACTTTAACCATTTCCTAAACTGCAAAGTAGCATATTTTAGTTTGAAAAAAAGAAAATGGAAGCAAAAGAAGTTTATGCTTTTTTATACATTGGCTCCATTAGTCTGTAAATCAACTGGTAGGACACAGCTATCTTCAGGATACAGCTGATTATTAAATCTCAAGGCATGGACATCTGCTGGGGAAACAAGTGTTGAAATATGGGTTCCACTTAGCATATGCTTCTATGCAAAGTCATAACAAATATGAAAAGGTGGAAATTGAACCAGGACATGACATAGATTTTGTTTTGTTAACAAAATTTTGTCATAATTAGGAATTGATTCCTCTGCCTCAAGGAATTTATACCGGAATGCTTAAGTTTCTTACATTGGGAATCCATCTCAAAATAGAATTAGTTGATTTTTTTCTAATAGTAGGCACCCTTCCTCTACCATATAAGTCCCCCAAGGCACCAACTGCAATTGTCTCTAAACATGCTCCCTCCTCTGATACCTTGAAATCATAGAAGAGATGCAAGGAGATAATTTATTCTACTATGAATTAGCTTAGAAAAGTTGGAATAAGACAATAACAACTGCACATTTCCCTGAGCGGGAGTTTGCGTGCCTTGATTCCTGGTAACTGCCTGGATATGTCCCAGCAGTTGGCAAGATTTTGGAAGTAGTTTTGCCTTTAAAGTGTATGAAGAAGAACAGAAAAATTGCCTACACCCAGTATAGAATTCAACTGAACTCTGCATCTGAATGAATGGAATAGAATATTCAGAACCTGAAGCGGATTTAAAAGGAAAATCTATCTTCACTTCAAGGAAAGTGAAGATTTAAAAGGGAAGCTTCTACAACATGGTTAATGAAATCATACTTTGTTTTCTGGATCTGTGCAGCACACTCTAACTACTGCATTTTCCGGCATATAAGACGACTTTCTAAAGCGCGGAAATCGGCGCCGAAGTCGGGGGTCGTCTTATATGCCGGGTCACCTTATACGCCGGCAAATATGGTAAATGGGCTGGCATTACACAACACACAAAGGCTAAAATATAGTTTATTATACCTATGTATATAATTGTCTTTCTCAAAATTGTGACTAGTTTTGAACTAGTTAGTTGCTTTTTGAGCTTCACAGTCAATGTAAGAGAAAATTGTGGATTTGTGATCTTGAGGAAGAGGGTGAGAGTATGATGAAAGACTACAGGAGGTGGCTGTGAAATCCTTCACAATTTTAGAATTTAATTGTACTAGAGACAAATTCCAAGTATTGCCTCCATCTTTGAGGGAAGTGAGCTTATGAGCCTTTAGAGTCAATTTCTCTAGCTGAAGCTCAAAATTTAATTGTCACCTTTAACTGAAAACATTCCTTGCCAGTATAAATGTCTAGCATTGCTGTGCCTACTTATCTGGGAGCAAGTTCTAATAAGCCCAGCAGAACTTAAAACTAACTAAAAATGAATAGGGTTGTATTTTGTGGCTATAGAAAAAAGAGCTTGAATACCAAAATAACTCACATCACTGTTACAGGCGCTTGGGCTATTTCCTTGCTAGCGATTTATAGCATCTTACAGTATAATTTAATCACTGCTGTGCCAATGTAACAGTATGAAGTAAGGCTTTCTGGGACCACACAATAAAAGAATGATTCTATAAATGATGATTTAAGGAGAGAAGCAACCTAGAACTAAGGAGAAATTTCCTGACAGAACAATTAAACAATGGAACTACTTGCGTCAAGAAGTTACGGGTGCTCTAACACTGGAAGTTTTAAAGAAGAGATTGGACAATCATTTGTCTGAAATGGTATAGGGCAGGGGTAGGCAACCTTGGCTCTTTTATGACTCGTGGACTTCAACTCCCAGAATTCCTGAGCCAGCTGCTGGCTCAGGAATTCTGGGAGTTGAAGTCCACGAGTCATAAAAGAGCCAAGGTTGCCTACCCCTGATATAGGGTTTCCTGCCTGAGCAGGAGGTTGGACTAGAAGACCTTCAAGGTCCTTTCCAACTCTGTTATTCTGCTAAACCACTAATGAGGAAACAGCCACAGTTTATTATTACTGAACAACTTGGAGTACGTTTTCCATCTTGTGGCTGGACAGAGAAAGTACAATTCTACTACTGTCTTTCATGAGGGCAAATACAGAATATGCAAACTGAAAGTCCATGAACACAAAGCTGGCACCCATTTCCTAATCCCACTCTATAACAGTTTTTCTCTTCCAATGTTTTATTCTGTGTAGTCTTAGAACTGGATGGGGGAAAAATGGCAGCATGGCTAGCAAAGATTTAAGTGAGATCTTGGCAAATTAAGTACTAAATACCCCTCTTAACATTAAACAAGAGATGTATGTTTGTGAATCCATATCTGACAAAGTAATTTGTAATCTTATAATTTAGAATCAAACATTAATAGCAATAAAATCAGCAATTAGCACATGTGAAAGTTATGCTTACATTCCTGGCTTAACCATCATTTTTCATTCCCTAGAACTTTGGTGGCGAACCTATGGCACGTGTGCCACAGGTGGCACGCAGAGCCCTCTCTGTGGGCACACGCGCCATCACCCCAGTGCTAGGCCTTCAGCTGGGTTTTATAAAACCTTTTTGCTTTAGGCTTCCACCACCATGTGCAAAAAAAAAAAAAAAAAAAAGGTTCAATCAATTTCAACTTCTCGCTGGAAAAAAAAATCTCGCAAAGTTGGAATTGATTGATTGAACTTTTTAGTCCCACCCAGTCTGCCGTTACCACTGCAGCCATGCCCACCCAATGGGCCACGCCCACCTGGCACCCGATGATACATAAGTGGATTTTGGGTTGCAGTTTTGACACTCGGGTCTCTAAAAGGTTCGCCATCACGGCCCTAGAACCTCTAAACCACTTCAGAATGGCCTTTATATAAACTACTGATGACATGTAAGAAAAACTTACATGGACTCCTTACAGCAAATCAAAAGAGACAGTACAAAATTCAACATCAAGCATCCCTCTCAGTTCCTGTCCTACTTTTATCCTGTATTTTTCCACGGTGAATTGAAAGAGAAACCTGTGTTTCTGGCAAAGTGGACAGCAAAGCTACCCTCTGATTCTTGAAGTCTAGCATCAGGATGCTATGACACTATAATGACTCTTAAAAGATACACCACATGAAGAAAGCCAAGAAAGGGTGACTAGGAATTCCCACCAATGGGAAATAATTTGTCCTTAAGTGACAATTGTTTTGCTTCAAATTGTGTTTGCAGGGATTCCTATTGCGCTGAAGGACCAGATGCTACCACTCAGAGTGGAAGCATGCAGTTTTATCACTGTACAGCCAATCCAGGAATCACACAAATGCTATGTGCGAAGGGATAATACGTTTATAATGGTGTCTGAGAGAAAGCTCCAGGTGTTTGGATTATGTGGGCGGTACCTGATAAAGATATGAGTATTGGCTGCACCCAGGAGGGAATAGAAGATTGTAGGTACAGAGAAACAAAATGGTTGGTTCTCCAGTTTTAAAAATATAATATTTAGGTGCTATCTAGATCTGTCTTCATCCTAAAAACACTGGTTCATTGACAGGCAAAAAAAAAAAAAAAGAAATAACAGTGAAAATACACACTTTTTATATAAACACAACTTCGTATTTTCTTAAAACAGGTTTAATTAAAAAAATTGAAATGAGATGGATTGGAGTTTATACTTTCATACTGCAAACACATTAACAGCTGACTATACTAAACATGGCTAACTGTTCAGAAAAAGCAGGAATATTTGAAAATGAATGTTTGTAGTAATGCATTTTTCCAACTATTGTGCAGAATTTCCAAGTCCCTTTTGAAATTTGCAGTCAGATGGCAGTTTCTGGGAAACTAACAAAAATTAAAGTGCTATTTCTGGAAAATTTTCAGCAATAAACAAAAAAGATACACAGTAATGATGTTCTGATATTTTACAAGCTTATTAAATATTTCCTTGATAAACTCTCCCAAGGCCACCAACAGAGGAATTGTACTGTATCACTTATAACAAAACTGTACAGGGAAAAAAATCTGCAAGATGAGTTAATGAGTTGACTCCAAACACAGCAGCACAAAATGTAAAACATGCCAACTTGGAATTATGACCAAAGGGCAGCACAGATCTTTGCCTAGAAAGTACATTGTAAATATAGGGAGACTTGTGCAAAAGGCCTTATTCTTTTGGTAGCCACCACTGCTGGAACAAAGATCGCTGGATTAAAGAGTTGTGATGATCCTTGGTGCTCTCTGAGCTTGCTTATTTTCTTGCAGACGTTTTGTTACCCAAACTGGTAACATCATCAGTGCTAGAAAGGAGTGCTGTTTGCTATCAGTTTATGTTCTAGTGCAGTGGTGAACCTCTCTGTGGGCACATGCGCCATGCCCCAGAGATGGCAACCTTCCCTCTTCAACCAGCCGCCCGCTAACTCGCCGAGGTCCCATGTGGCTGGATGCATCCCAGCACGGCTGGTTTCCCTCCCCCCGTCACATCCCTCCTGGCCTTGCATGCTCTCCTTTTCCCACTGCATCACCTCCTCAACTGTCAGCAGACCGTCCAGCTCAGAGGTGGCTTCTCTGAACTGCTGGTGGTGGGCTGCGGAGCCCCAGAGTGCGCCAGTTGAGGGGCCAGCAGGGTGTGGCTGCTGATGGACACTGTTGGCCCCCACGCAGTCGCTCGCCTGTGTGCAGGGGGCGATAGTGTCCGACAGCAGCCTTCACGGTCCCTGACTCACCTTGCCCTGTGGCAATGGCACCCCTGCCCCGCCCTGCCTTACCTCGCCTCACCCCGCAGGACGAGCCTCCTGCCCACTGCCCCATCTTACAGAGATCCCCTAAATCTCCCACAATCCTGCCCGGCCCCCACAAATGTCCCTCCCCATGAGCAACATCGAGGTCACCATGCCCACTTTGGCCACACCTGCCCAGTCTGCCATGACCACCATAGCCATGCCCACCCAGTGGGCCACACCCACCTGGCACCTGGCGATGTGGGTTTTGGGTTGCAGTTTGGGCACTCGGTCTTTAAAAGGTTCGCCATCACTTCTCTATTTCCTTTTTCTGCTGTTCTTGGTTGCTGCAGTGTGTTTGAGTCCTTACACAGCTTCTCTTGTGGGAGGTTGGGTTGTTGCTTTGGTAGTGGAACACCTGGTTAGTATGGGTAGTTTTTCTGTAGACTTGCATTTCTACTTTGCTATTGTGGTGGCTGCTGATCAGGATGTTCAGGAAGGGTAGCAAGTTGTTTTCTTCTCCCTTAGTCAACTGGATTCTTTAAAACTGTTATTGATGGTTCTGTGAGTGATCCCTAATTGGTCCTTTTTTATTATGGTGAAGGTGTCATCTACATATGTGATCCATATTTTCCATTGTATTTGTAGAACTGCTATGGCTTCTAGATGTTGCATGACGACCTCCGTTATGAGTCCTTAAAGCAATGATCCCATAAGTGTCCCTTTAATTTGTTGGTAAATATGTCCATCAAATTGGAAGTATGTAGTGAAGCAAAGGTTTATGAGATCCATAATCCTGGGTGTTTCAATCTTTGTGTATTCAATTAAGTTAGCTGTGCTGTAAAGCAAAGCAGTCATGGATTCTTTGGCTAATCCTGGATCTATAGACGTGAACAGGCTGTGACATCAAATGAGACCATGATTTCTTCCTCCTTTATAGTCACAACATCGATTGTTTGAAGACACTCTAGTGGAGTGTTAATGGAGTGTTGGCTTCCTCTTGTGAGGTGCCCAATCTTTTTTGTTAATTCTTTTGCAATGCTGTTGGTGTAGCGATAGGATTGGACGAAGAGGTACGCCAGGTTTGTATATTTTGGGGCATCCATAGAAGCATGGGCGGATGGGTCTGCTATTTTTCATCCACCACTGTTCCTCTTTGATAATTTGGCCTTTCTTAGTAAAGTCACGGAGGGTTCTCTTGATCTGGTTGTCTAGTTTTTGTATTCTGTTAATGTTGATTGGGATGTAGGTTTCTTTGTCCCCCAGTATTTTTGTTTTTTGTAGGTATTGTGCTCTGCCCATAATAACTATGGTTTGGCTTTTGTTTGCAGATAGGATGGTAATAGGCTGGTCCTTTTTTAAGTTTCTGAGAGCTGTTTTGTCTTGTTTTAAGTTGATTCTGTTCTTGTTTTCTTCTCATCTGTGGAATGATGCTTTGTCTAATGCTTTCCTGGACTTCTGTGGAAGCATGTATATCCTCCCTCTCGCCGCGCCTCCTCCTCCTCCTTTTTCGTCAGCTAACGGGCTGCTCTTTCCCTTTCAGGCCGGGAAAGACCCCTCCCCCTGAGAAATCGCCCAGACCAAAATCCCGACGCAGCGAGTCCACAGCTAGCAATCAGACCTACAACAACCCACCCCGTCTAACCAAGGGAGCCGATTTTGGATTGGCCGAGACTGCGGTTCCCGGCTGGTTCTCAGCGTATCCAATTTCAGCGCCGAAGGAGCCGATTGGAAAAGGAAGCCGTCCCGTGGAGGATGGGAGTGCGCGTGCGCACAAGCCTGCACGGGCGAAGAAGCTTTTTTTTTTTTTAATTGTTGCACTTGAGGGGGTTTGACCGTCGGCGGAAGCTTTCCGAGGCGGAGGAGTTCGAAGGGACCTACGGTTGCAGGCTCTCCTTGGTCTCCCAGGTAAAGACGGTGCTTTTTCTCTTTCTGAGCTTTCCGAGTCGGGGCCAAGCAGTTTTTCTGGGCCTGAAATTGCTGCTGTAGTGACTGCGTGAAATGGTGCCTCTTATCTTGCGAGAACAGAATCGGGCCCAGAGCCCCCGAGTATGGATCGTCTGTATGCTGGGGGGAAGCGGTGACGGGCTTTCCTTTTTCGAGCGGGAAACGGCAGCAGATCTGCAAGTTGATAGCAACTGGAGAGCGCCTTTGTTCTGTAGCCCTACCTTCTTGCTTCGCTTGGGCATCTCAGACTTGTTGCAAGTGGTGGCAGCAAGTTTCGCTCGATGGGCAAAACATGGAAAGGGAGCACGGGGGCTTCTAGTTTTCCGCCTGGCTTACATCATTTTGCTTTGATAAAGCCTATTGCATGCATGTATGGCTCACTCCCACGTATTCCGTTCTTCTTTATCGGCCGAGTCTGTCTTAGTTTTGTAAGTGCGAGGGTTTTTCTGATGGCTTCAGATCGTGCAGTTTGACCACCTGTGTGGAGCTTAATATCTTCACCCGGACAGAATTCCTCCGACGGCAGTCAAAAGTGTCCAGAAATTCCGGGAACGCTATGAATCCAAGGGCTTGGTTAGCTGTGTGGGAGAGATTGGCAGCTCGATTCTGTTAGTTAAAAAAAAAACACAGAAGAGGCATTGTAAAGCAAAAGGTTGGTTTTCTTCTCCCCCACGCAACCCATCCCATGTTGGTCTTTGATTTGTGTAGCAAGTCTTGAAATAAATAAATAAATATCTGGCGGCTCTGTTCATCCTGCTAGAGAATTATAGAAAAATTATAGAGAACGAAAAATTATAGAAAAACGAAATCCAACACTTTATGAAGCTGATATTTTATGAAGACCAGAAGAGGAAGAAATGAAGTTTGGCAAAACTGTTCATTTGGAGTGAAACTGGAAAATGTGATTTGCTTATATAGAGTTAGGCTATTCTTAATTGGAGTGTGGAAGAAGTCTATAGACATTCAAAGTGTACCCCTTCTAAACCTGGCTGAGAAGAATTGACAAAGGAACAAAAACTGATCTTAAGGTTTTTCAAGCCATGTAAAATGGAGCTGTTGGTTTAAACTGTTTACATGTTAGTAAGCTATTCCATCTTTGGGTAGGTGGAAAATTGGTTAACCAAGAAAAGTGGAAATACAGGTAGTCCTCGACTTACAACAGTTCATTTAATGACCATTCAAAGTTACAATGGCCTTGAAAAAAGTGACTTATGACCATTTTTCACGCTTATGACCATTGCAGCACCCCCATGGTCACATGATCAAAATTCAGATGCTTGGCAACTGATTCATACTTATGACGGTTGCAGTATCCTGTGATCATATGGTCATCTACTGTAACCCTCTGACAAGTAAAGTCAATGGAGGAACAAGATTCACTTAGCTGCAGTGATTCACTTAATTGTATCAAGAAAAGTTGTAAAATGGGGCAAAACTCACTTAACAAATATCTTACTTAGCAACATAAATTTTGGGCTCAATTATGGTTGTAAGTCAAGGACTTATTTTCCATCCCTAAATTGAATCAGAATTAACTAGTGCTGAAAGAATCCATACTGTGAAAACCATACTCTTACCTTGGATGCTTCTTTTCCCCATCAAACTTTATTGTAGAATTGCTAATGTTGGTAACTCCTATAGAAAAATCAAATAGATACCGGTATATGGGTGATCTCAAAAACATTGAGTGGGATTGAGCCTGTTCTACAATGGAATATGTTGGAATATTCATGAGCAGGAAGAGTCATGTGGTACTCAGTCAGTCAATGTGAAGAAAGAGCTACTGAGTCTGCAAAAAGTATTGAGTTAGGAGCTGAATTTTCAGTCTCTGGTTTTGTCTCTAGTCTGTCTCTGTAAGAAGTCTTCATTAAGCTATGTTGCTATAAAGAAGAATGGTATTGTAAATATTTTTATATAAAGAAGTTATTTTGAATCAGCTAAATGCAGTCAACTGTGAGAGCTTCTGATTTATTTTTTCACCAACAGAGAAATTAAAATTCTCTAACAGAATAGCAGGACTGTAGATAAAACAGAAAATTAGCTTTCTCAGTGGTATTTTTTCAATAGCAAGATTCTTCTTTTTGCCATGAAAACCTATATAGAGTGCCCATATAATCAAAAGAAATAAAGAAAAATACTTGATAAGAGAGTCTTTATGTAGGGATATCCCATTTGCAATTCTACAGTATTGTAACTAGCCACTGCTAAAATGATATACATCCACTTTTTAGAAGCACTTTCTATGTTTTTGACAAGGTATTTGTTTTTTTTCTTTGTTTTGTGATGTTTTATTACTTTAAAAAGCAATAAAAGAATACGTTTTTAAAAATGTAGGAACATCCATTTATATAATACTCATTAATAACTGGCACTGATATTGCAATCACTTTGGCACTCAGTGGCAAACAAAATAGAGCTAACGGATAATTTTTAAATATGTAATTTCCAAATGGAAATCATTTCGATCATTGAGATATCTGTTTGTATACTTGTGCTGTCCCTTAATGCTGAATAGCAACTAAGAGTTTCTTAAAAAAAATTATACCCTAGAATTCTTCAGAGGCTCATTGCAGGAATCTCTAAAGCTGTTTTTTTTCCTTTAAAGGAAAACCTTGTATATCAAAACATTTAAATCTGAAATAACAGTTATATACTAGTGTCTAGGTAGTCCTCAACCTGTGACCATAAAAGTTGTTAAGTGAGTGAAATCTATTTTACAACCTTTTTTTATCACATTAAGCAGATCATTGCAATTGTTAAGTGAATCATGCAGTTAAGTGAATCCAGCTTCCTTGGTTGACTTTGCTTGTCAGAAGTTGGCTGGGAAGATTGCAAATGGTAATCATGTGGCCACAGGGCGTTGCAAACATTGTAAATACATGCCATTTGCCAAGTGCCCAGATTTTGATGCAATGATCATGGGGATGCTACAACGCTGGTAAGTCAGTTTTTTCAGTGAGCAAAATTCACACTTCAGCAGTGTGAAGCTGTTTCTGATCCACATTCTACTGGGTTTTTTTTTCCAGGTTCAGTTTACATGAACAAAACTACAGTTGTTGATTTGTGAATCCAGGATTGAAATGGCAATTTGTAATGGTGGGTTGATACAGAATGAATGGATAAATGAGTTTTGTACAGGTTCCTACAGCAGTTTAAACTTGTAATCTTCATGAAAATTTGTAAAGTGCTATGTAGATGAAAATATGTTTATGAAGTTTTTTTTTCCTTTAGCATTTTAGGTTGTGGCCTTGGCTCTGATTGTATAATGTGATGGATAATGAACTTATTTAATCAAGAGAAGCCTGTTGTAGTTTTAAGAATATAGGGGAAAAATACACAGTGCTTATTACTAATAATTATTAATATCCTGTGTTCCTATGGGAATCTCAAAGTTTTTGTGGAATGATTATAAAAATTAATAATTCTTCCTAATCTTAATTCCTATCCTTGTACTATCTTGAGCTCCCAATGATGATGGAATAGCAGATGCTCAAATAATAAATATTTGGAAAAGGACATTGAATATGATCTTGTTTCATGCTTGTGATAAAGGTCCGTAAATGCTTACTTTGCTTTTTTTGCACTTTTAGATGATTGCCACAGTTCGGAGCTGCAACTTTCTGATTCCTTTTGGGAACACCATCTCTTTAAGCTGATTTATCGTGCAAGCAGTGCAAAATACTTGAAGCATTTATTTGCTTTTATCTTTTGTAATATTAGGATTGCAGTGTGCTGTATGTTTCTGAAAAGCCACTTGGAGATTGTATTATCTTCACAATTATATTATTACATCATATAGTCAGTGCTGTCATGGAGGGGAAAGGGAGCATTCTTACCACCTTTGCCCTTGGCATGGGGGGGGGGGAAGGGAGAGCAAGAAAGAATTGTCATCCCAGACTAGCCAAGCAGTTCTTCCAGGCCTTGATGCATCCTCTGTCATTTTCAGTGCCTGCCAGCACAGAGTATCAAAATAGCAAATGGGCCTTCCTGTTAACATATTTTGTCTCCTTGCAAAATCTCTAATGGAGGGTCAAAAATCATCTTGCCCTGTGATGTTTCGATTCTCAGTGCTGACTTGCTTCCAGTTATCTTGTTTATTGTCTTGAGTTAACTCGACATGGAATCTATCATGAGACTTTGGTGTCATAGCTGTGGACTTGAGATACAATAGAACAAAAGTAAAATGGTGGCCTTCATCAGATGCTTTTCCTGGTGGCTTTGGTCCTTAAAGGTCACTACTGAAAAAAATCCCAAGAACGCTTATCATATCATATAAATGCAGTGTCTAGATTCTGGCTTTTCATGTATAAGGACAGATCTAAAATATTCTGTATGTTATGACTATCACTGTGAGCAGCTAAAGCTGATAATAAGAGGACTGGCCTGTTGAGCCAGTTCAAAGGATCACGTCATCTATCATACGGTAGTTTCCCATAGCGGTTAGGTAGAAACTCTCGGCAAATCTCTCTCTCTCTCTCTCTCTCTCTATATATATATATATATATTGCCTTATTTTGAAATTTAAATAGAGCCACTGTGGCCGTCTTTTCCTCCACAAATCTGTGAATCTCTTTTTAAAACTGTTTTAACTGTGCTGATGCAGAGCAAAAGCTGAGTTGAATGCCTAGAGAACTTTCACTTCAATTCAATGCTTTGCATTAGTAGGAGGAAGAAGTAGAGGGCAAAGAGTCTCGGATCTGGAAGGCTTCCTTCCACCAGCTGTACTACAGGAGGGTCCTTCTTTTGAAGCAAGCCAGCACTGCCAGGTGGCTTTCCCCAGAGAGCTCTTTTGCCAACTTTTTCCAAGTGTGAATTGAATTTTTCACGGAATGCTAATCTCCTGAGCTGTTTGTTGCCATTGATCTTGTTCGCAGGATTAGGCGAATGCATAAAGAGGGGGTTGTTGTTCAGAAAGACTCATTGTTACTATCAGGGAAGACAAAACTTTGCCTTGAGGTGAATAATAATTGTACTTGCTGAGTGGTTCTTTGTAGGAGTTGGTGAAGTCCTGGGGGATTAAATGGATCCATGTAGCCCGCAGCAGCTTTATACAGGGTCTGAGCATTCTGATGCCTCCCAAGACCCAGCATGGCTAATGGCAAAGGCTTGTGGGAGATTTAGTTCAGATGTCTGCCTAGTCCTACAGGAAGCAGAGGTGTCTTTGAGGGCTGGGTAGCTTTATAAGCAGGGCTGGCATGAGATCAGATTGGTTGCCAGCCCACTTAGATGTGTTATGTGGTAGGGAGGCAGATCATCGTTGCGGTAAGCAACAATAGTCACAGCATATTTGAGGAGAAACTTTGTGGGCATTAATACTGCAGCTTTGATTGTACACAGGTAAGACATGAAGATAGCTTGGAACGAAACATAAATGCTCATGTTAACAGAGACTGTACATGAGGAATTATCCTGTATTTTATACTTTCTGATAGATTTGCTTTTTCAGAGGGCGCACATAAAATGATACATTGGAAGATGTTTACCTAAGATGAAATCCAGGCCTTTTGTTTCCAATATCTTGCTGTGATCATACTGGTGACAAGTGTACTGTTCCTTGATGAGTGGGGACCCCACACAGCAGTTTTCCTAGAAATGAGTCCATGACTGAGCAGTATCTTGTTCATCCTTAGTCTCAGTTGTTTATTTCTTAAAAAATAAAATTTAAGATAAAACTACAGCCTGCGGAAGTGAATAATTTAATTTGAACCAGAAAATGTGCTTGACAGTTTTTGGCAAGTGTCAATTCCTTTGTTTCTTTTTGAATATCTGTAATTGTTGCCTCTCCTTTTCTGCCTCCTTCCTTTCCCTTTGGCTGCTGGTTTTGACAGAGATTCCTGTTTGAAAGAACATGGAAGCAAGTGTTTCCTGTCTGATGACAATGTTACAGGAGATGGCAGACAGGAAGGGCAAAGTTGAAGATGTTCCTAAGAGGAAGCAGGAAAGAAATTTGAAGGCTGTTGGTGTGGTTTTGGAACTGGTGTGGTGATAATATGGATATTAGCTCTGAGAACACATTAGTCAGTTTGAAACGGGTAGCATAATTTTTTTAGGAATTACTTATTAGCTTTTATACTCAACCAGGCATTATATTTAGACTATGTACAGGTAGTCCTTGACTTACAACATTCAGTTCATTTATGACCGTTTAAAGTTACAACGGCACTGAAAAAAGTGACTTAGGATCGTTTTTTACACTTACAATTGTTGCAGCATCCCCATGGTCAGGTGATTAAAATTCGGCCATTTGGCAACTGACTTATATTTATGACAGTTGCAGTGTCCCAGGATTATTTGATCAGCTTTTGCCACCTTCTGACAAGCAAATTCATGAGGAAGCCAGATTCATTTAACAACTCTGTTACTAACTTAACAACTGCAGTGATTCATTTAACAACTCTGGCAAGAAAGGTCATAAAATGGGGCAAAATTCACTTAACTATCTCAGCAACAGAAATTTGGGCTCACTTGCAGTCATAAGTCCAGGACCACCTGTATTTAGAATAGTTATGTGTACAATGTAACTTTCACATATACTGGATTCAGCAGATGCCTTATAAAATCCTCATGTGAATAACACAAAGTTCATTTGATTTGTTCTCTGTTTCTAAGGGACGTATGTGCTAAGCCATGCCTCTATAGTATTAGGTTAAAAATTGGTGAAAACAATTCTATTATAATCAGTGTGTCCCCCCCAACAGCATCCTTTTCCTCTCTCTCTGCTAGCTTGTCTATCTAGAACAGTGGTTCTCAACCTTTCTAATGCCACGACCCCATAATACAGTTCCCCATGTTGTGGTGACCCCCAACCACTTATATATCACCGGGTGCCAGGGGCGTGGCCAAAGAAAAGGGGGGGAAAATGGCAGACAGCCTTGTTTGGCGACCCGTGAAATGGTCGTTCGACCCCAAATGGGGTCCCGACCCACAGGTTGAGAACCACTGATCTAGAACTTCGTCCCAAGTGAACATGCATCCAGTTTAAAATCTACAGTGAAATCAGCTGAACTTTCACATGACGTTCAGTCCCACTGAAGCCAGCTCTTAGGAGAGGGCATAACAATGCAAGCTTAGTGCTTAGAAAATAGTTATCTTGGGTTTTATGTCATTGTTTCAGATTTGGGATTGAAGTACTGAAATTAAACAAGGTAAACAGTGGTAAAAAAAGTCTCCTTTAGATACTGTGTGAGGGTCAGGTTTGATAGGTAAAGTCATGCAGGACTAGACTTGTGTTGCCTTGAGTTAATTAGGAAGAGTTATTAGCTCTTGGATGCGGAAGATGAAGAGCTGGCCCTTAAAGTAATCCTCGATTTACATGTGACAGTGACCAATTTTATGACCTTTTTTGCAGTGGCCTTTAACAAATCAATCCATTTGATCCAAGCAGCATTTTTTGCCAGAAACTTGAAGTAAATGCCAAAAATTATAGTCAGGTGACAGTGGGATGCTGGTAAATGTAAGCCAATTGCCAAGAGCCCAAAGTGCAATGTCTGTGGGGTGGGATCTCGCCGGAACTCCAAAACCTGGTCATAAGTACCTATTTGTGTTTGGGGGGGAGGTCTGTCATAACTTCGAACAGTTGCTAAGGAAGGACTATTTGTAAAAGAATGGAGAACAAAAGCTCCATACCTATAAGAGGAAACTGCACTGTTTCTGGTGTTTGTGTAAGAAATCAAAAACATAATTATTTTTGGTGCTTTTTAACAGATTGTACAAAAAAGAAAAACCCTCAAAGTACCTGGAAAGAAAGTCACTAATTTACAAAATCCTTCATGGCAATGACATGCGGCATTTTAGCAGAAGTGATTTGTATTCTGAAAAGCATCAGGTAAGAGTACTTTTTATCTTAATTATGCTAATCACCTTACTGCAAAAGAATATGGATTTTTAAAAAAAACAAATTAAATATTGCTATTGGTGTATTATATATAGAGATTCATAAAAGGGATGTGTACCCTTTAGACACTTAGCAGGATCAGCATTTCTTTGATGTATCTTGGGTGTTTCACATAAAAAAATACATTCTTGGCATGTTGTTCATTCGTTGATCAGATTTCTGTGGCCCTCTAACTTGTATACTTCTGCAAGTAAAGGTGTGGAAATACATTTGTTTCCTCTTTTAAGCAAGGGCATAGTTAGTGTATCTTTCATTTTATTCTGCACCTAGGTCAGGGGTTGGCAACCTTGGCTCTTTTATGACTCATGGACTTCAACTCCCCTGGCTCAGGAATTCTGGGAGTTGAAGTCTATGAGTCATAAAAGAGCCAAGGTTGGCTACCCCTGACCTAGGTGAACAATGGTGCCCATGGATTGTATTTCTCATTCTGCATTGGCACAACTATTTGATGTTGCAGTACTAGTGTTATGAATATCTTAAGAGGAGTGTTGGTTTCTACCATAAATACAACTGTTGGAGACTTTGATCATTAATGTTCTGTTACTTATGTAGTCTCTAGTGGCAAAAAGGAGAATGCTAGAAAGATAAAAGTCATGTGAAATATTGTCAAACACTAAACTCCCTGATAAAATACCTGGAGTAAATAGATGGAACAATACTTATGCCCATGTATATTTTATATCTCCTCCCTGTGAAAAATTAAAACTTTGATTAGATGATACTATGCAGGATGATAGCTTAATTAATATAAAGCAGGTTGCCTCTACTTCCCTCCTGCTGCCCTTCAGCTAGATTCTCCATTTATTTTTTTCCCTTTGGTTTTCTGTTTCATGCAGACTTATAACAACCCTAATTTTGGGGTTGTTTTTATACCAGTACATATTTAAATAGAAGTACAGTTTTCTGTTTTAATAAGAGAGATTAGTCTTCTCCAGAGCTCTTGATTACAAAACTATTGTAGGTCTGTTCTTCCCCAAAGAAAATGTGAATAGTTTTTCACAGCTATGGCTCTGTCTGTACATCATGCTAAGATGTAAGACATCTTGGAGACAGCTATGCTGTTCCAAAATGTATTGAATGGCTCTGACTGAGACAGAATGGATACCAAGCTTAGTATGATGTGAAAGTGTGGGACTTGGGCTTCATTTTCCTGGAAAATACCAGAGAATAAAGCCATTAGCTAAGTAAAGTGCATCATGCTTTGTCCTTTAATATAATTTGTCCCTTGTTGGGTGGTTCCTGCAGCTGGTTTGTCAAACAGGAATTGAGTGGGTATTTTTGCATATTCTTAGCTTTCTGCCATACATGATATGGTGCTATGTTTAAATCATATGATAGGATAAAATAATACACATTTTATATGACATCTAATGTATCTTATGAATCTCTGGAATTTGGGTGGCATATACATATAATTAAAAAAAATCCATCTACTGATGGATATAGCAGTCATAGCTCACGGCTTAAATCCATGTAAATACCGACGTAATTCTTGTGAGTTAAGCTAAAGATAGTTAGCTACTCTGAATTAAATGTCCTGGAATATGACATTTCTTTTTTGTTTTCTCCTTTATGAAACAAACTGTTCAGAGAAATACAGTGAAGAGCTCTGATGGAACTAAGCCATTTCATGGTATGCTGGAATTTCCAGGAGTTCTCCCAACAAAAGTTCCAGGTGCTACTTTTTTTAGTTCTGCTGCCAAATGCATTAGCAATCCTGATACTGACTGTAGGAGACAAGCACTAGCTATCCCTTATTCATCCACTCCAAGGCATTTATCAGGTAAAAGAAGCCCACATTTCAGTGCCAAAATGTCTGTATTGCCTAGAAGTTTCAGTTCCTTACAACCTCTGGAGGACACTGGTTTTGAACCGCAGGAACTGAAAAGATCAAGAAGTGTTTCAGCTACTGGGGCCTGTCCATCATACGAAATGCCTGTTCCTTGGCATCAGAACAATCTGACTGACTATGAAGAAAGTCCCAAACTTGGCATGCAGAAACTAACACCCATAAGAAACTGCTCTATAGCGGGGCAAATGAGAAGAATGTCCTCCTTCCAGGCTGATTACTGGGCATGTGCAATACCTGATTCTCTACCACCATCACCAGACCGTCAGTCCCCACTTTGGAATCCCAATAAGGAATATGAGGACTTGCTTGATTATACTTACCCTTTACGGCCCAAGTACAAGCTTGCCAAAAATCTCAAAGATTCCACTGTCCATGATTCTGGAATTGATCTTGATAGCCTCTCCATTTCCCCTGAGAGTACCTTGAAGTCTATGAGTATGTGGGACCAAGAACACCAAACCAGGGAGAGCCCTACTGCACAGAGACTTTCAAGTCCTTTCCTGAAAAAGCTGGAATGCTCAGTTCCAGTTTCTCACTACAGAATATCACCCATTGGGAAAATGTCCCTGGCAGATGGCGAAGTTGGCATTTCTGGAGGGATGTCACCTAATTTATCTCCTAGATGCCTTGAGCCACCCAATTCCCCATTTGTAATTGAGCAAGGATGCCACAAAAATAGACATGAGTGTCTTTTGAGGAGAAAAGCTGCTAGTGGAAACTTCTTGCGCTCTACAAGTGTATTGCCCTTACAGAAAGAATGTGCCAGTGATGATGAATATCTCTCCTTACCACCAAGACTCAAGGAGATAGAGACGTTGGCACAGCAGCTAACTGATCTTACACTGACTATAAAGAAACCTGAACACAGCCGGGAACAAGATGACTTCGCCTGCATCAGTGTGAATAGGCAGCAGCTTCTACCAGAGGTTCAAGGAGACAGTGATGGCAATGAGAGCCAGTGGGAATTGTATTCCGACTCTTTCCATACGTGCAGTTTCCAAGAACCTGATGAAATAGACATTCTAAGGGATCAAACCAGCAAGGACCATGAAAGTGAGCCAAGGGAAACTGCTGGCGCTGATTTTCTTGAAATGAGATGCCCAGAGTTCCTTTCTATCAAGGAAGAAAAGAAGGACCATTACTCTCTTGCACAGTGTATTAAGGTAATTTTTTAAAAATCTAAATCTGAACATCATCTCATCGTGTTAAAATTGAACATATTATGTATACTTTAAAGTTTTCATTGGGGTTCATTGTCTTTGTGGAAGCTCAGATCATACTGTAAATCATCAAACTGCACGAATATAGGTAGTTCAGAAGAATTAACAAACTTTTCACACTACTATAGATTATTTCACCTTGACTTCTGGGCAACATTTCTTTTCTTCCTTTGAGTTTGATGTATTCTTTCGTACAAGTATTAAGACCCTGTGTTATGGCTGATTTACATTCTGTTTAAATGGAAACATTTCACTATTGAGTGTTGTGGTACTTTCTGAATCCCCAGAGATTCCAGCAAGAAAGTCAACTACTTATTAAATCCTGTGCTATTCTGTCCAGATCCTGTTCTTTTAATTTGAGGACTTTGTCCATTGATGGACTATAGAGATTTCTATATCCTTAGCTTATCACAAATTAATATGACAATATAATAAACAGCTGTGTAGGGAGTCATGAAAGGCTTTTTTTGAAGCGTACTATCTGCCTACAGTAGTTGTACTGTATATGTATATCTACTGTAATTTGGGGCAGGATCACAGAACATTGTTGATAAATGTGCAGAGTCCCAAGAAAACTCTTGAAGTAGCTGCACTGAATTTCCAACCCCCAAGCACTTCAAAGAAGTACTTTGCTTGCACCAATACCTTTTACAGAATATTGCTTTGAATGAGTTGCCCAGTCCTGGTGAGACATGACTCTCTTGGTTCCCTGCCATGAAGAATCTTATGGTTCTCTAGAACAGGGGTCCCCAACCCCAGGTCCATGGACCGGCACTGGGCCGTGGTATACCAGCAACAGCCGCACAAACAAGTGAAGCCCCATCCACTGGATGCAGGTAGCACACGAAACCATGCCCCCTCTGGTCCATGGAAAAATCTTTCTCCACAGAACCAGACCCTGGTGCCCAAAAGGTTGGGGGCCTCTGCTCTAGAAAGCTCTCATCACTGACCATTTTCACTTTCTACCATTTGATCCTCATTTCTGAATTTTGAACGTATGAAGGGCAGCCAACTTCAATGCTTTCAGCTGCAATTAGGAATCCGCTGAAGTTTCCCCATAATTTCCCATGTGGTTTTTCAGTAAGAAAAGTTCTTCACAGAAATCTAAAATAGTCCCATTTTGTGTTTTTCTTTTTAATTTCAGAGAGGTTTGGATTTTACTGTTTTGAAGTATCTAAATAAGTATTTTGTAGAATGAAGCTAGCACTCTGAAGTCTTGCAAGATATTGTGATATCCTTGGCAAATATTCCTGTTTCCTTGCGATGGATACATACAATAATCTGTGGCAATCGTGCAGCTTAAGCCGATCAAATCCACTGGCTCCAAATTTGAATGTAGCTTAATACTTTTTTTCTGAATTATCTACATAGATGTTTTGCTATCAGTTGGAAGAGCTCATTCGCTGGCTACATAAAATGGCAGAAGTTATAGATCACTGGGCTCCTCCCAGGCCAGACATTGAAAGTGTTAAAGCATCATTTCAAAACTACCTGGTAACTGCATTTTCTCCTTCATGAATTTCCATAGTGGGGTTCATTTTTATTACACTTGTAATACATATATATATATTTACGCAACTTGGGTAATATGCAGGCCTACAATTGCTAACCTGTTCTTGCAGTCCTTTGTAAAAGACATTGGAAAGATAATGCTAAGTCATCACATGTATTTCTTTGCATTGGCAGAATTGATGCTTGAAAGTGGCAGTTAGAGATAGCTGTAAAATAGCTTATCAAAAATATTTTAGTTTGATTAAACATTTTTAGTTAAGTTCTTAATCAGCATAAACACTGAACTCTTTTAACGCCCTGTATGGAATTTGTAAGAGCCAGTTTGATGCAGTGGTTGAGGTGCCAGGCTAGAAACTGGGATACTGTGAGTTCAAATTCTGCCTTAGGCCCAAAACAGCTGGGTGACTTTCTTGGGTGACTCTTCATCTATCAGCCTAGGAAGGAGGCAAGGAGTAACCCATTCTGAAAACCTTGTCAAGACAACAGCAAAGACCAGTCCAGGCAAGACAGCAGGAGTCCACTGACTTGGAGGCGCGCACGCGCACACACACACACACACACACACACACACATACACACGCACAAATATATCGATCTGTTACATACTTTATTCTGGATGCTGATTCTAATTCTTAATGTATTGTTTACCTAGAGAACAATTGTTGTTGGCAGATTAAAACATAAACAAAATTTGCAAAAGTAATTCATTCTATCACACACACACACACACACACACACTCACACACAAATATATCGATCTGTTACATACTTTATTCTGGATGCTGATTCTAATTCTTAATGTATTGTTTACCTAGAGAACAATTATTGTTGGCAGATTAAAACATAAACAAAATTTGCAAAAGTAATTCATTCTATCACACACACACACACTCACACACAAATATATCGATCTGTTACATACTTTATTCTGGATGCTGATTCTAATTCTTAATGTATTGTTTACCTAGAGAACAATTGTTGTTGGCAGATTAAAACATAAACAAAATTTGCAAAAGTAATTCATTCTATCACATGAAACCACTTAGCTTTTAGCCAGTAACAGGACAAAATTACTGTTCTCTGGCTATAATTTTGAAGAGATTTTCTTTCATTATGTATTGCACATATTCCTATACTAATGCAGTCAAAACAACTCTTGGTGACTTGCACAGGGAAAGAGCTGGAATAAATGAATTCCCTCATGAAACTTTAGCTACTTAAGTAAAAAGATTGCTAAAAGCATGAATTTGGCTCCCCCCCATTTTACTTAAAGGCTCCAAAGTATATACTCTCGACATATGCTCAGCATCTTTGAGTAGAAATAGTAGAAACTGCGGTATAAATACACCAACACTGATTCGTTATTTTCCCATTCTTTCTCTCTTCCTTTCTTTCTGTGAGCCAGGCCTGTGTTCCAGTTCGAATGAGCTATTCATTTTATATTTTGCCTGAAGTTTACATGTTCTCCAAAATAAACATGGAATACTGTACATCAAAATGTAAACCAGTAAAGGAATGTCCTGCCCTTTGTACTTTAAGTTAATTCTTGAGAATGAGACCTGCTCTAGGTAACCAACCATATTACTATGATTTTTCCTACTTTGTGGATTACATTTCACATTTCTTGACAGGAATTCAAAAAAGATTTAGCTGAGCACCAAGCACTGACTGAAAGTGTGATGCATGATGGGGAAAAACTTCTTAAATGCATGTCAACAAATTCACCAGGTAAGGAATCAATCACATACAGGAGTTTGAAAATACAAGTAGTCCTCACTTAACAATTATAATTGGGGCTGGAATTTCTGTCACTAAGCAAGTAATTGTGAAGTAGGGTGTCATGTGAACATGCTACTTAGTGACAGAAATTCCAGCAGTTCCAATAGCCATCATTAAGTGTATAGCCATAAGGTTTACTAAATAAGGATTACATGTAGTCACTATTTGTGACCTCCTGCTGGCTTTCCCATTGACTTTGTCAGAAAACTGGGTTGCAAATAGTGATAATGGATGCTATGAGCTTCATTTGTTACCTGGATGCCAAGCACCTATTTCGCAATCAAGTGGCTGTAAGGAAGCTACCGATAGCCAGAACTTCAAAGACTGGTAGCACGACTCATTCAATGCCATCATAAATTCAAACATGAATGCTTGGATTTAAGTCCTAGGGTGTTTGTCAGTAGGACTTACTTCTAGTAATTAGATACAGAATTTCAGTCTTAAGTTACACAAATTTCAATAAACAGATTTGTGATATGATCTAAAACAGGGGTCCTCAAACTTGGCTCCTTTATGACTTGTGGACTTCAAACTCCCAGAATTCCTCAGCCAGTGTGCCTGGCTGAGGAATTCTGGGAGTTGAAGTCCACAAGTCATAAAAAGGCCAAGTTTGAAGACCCCTGATCTAAAACATTACACAGAAGTAAACCAAATTAAGGATACGTTCTCTTGTAATTGGGAATGTAATAAATAGGATTATAGCTTCAGGACACATTGAAATAATTGAAACAAATATACTTTTTCTCTGAAAGGCGAACCAATTTAAGTTTGGATGATTGGGCAAACTTAAGTGTTTTCAAATTTTAATTCATTATTTGTAAAGGGTTGAATTGCAGAACATTAAAGTATTCGTGGCCATTTAACCTGTATATTGTAGCACGTGTTTATTATGTTATTTTGATATTCCATTTTTCCCCCAAGAAGCTTAAGTTTCTTTTCCCCCTTCCCTGTAATTTTATCTTACAATAATCCTTAAGGGAGAGTAAGCTGGGTAACTTCATACATTAAGTGAAGCTGAGAGAAAACACATTACAGCTTAATGTTCAGACAAGGGCCTGTCCTTTTGTAAAGGTATGGGAAAGAGGCAGAATATGTGCCGTTTCTAATCAGTGCATGGTTAAACAAAGGAACAAGATTCTGTAGCACTTGCTCTTGTAACTCCAGTGTAGGCATTTTGCAAAGCAGGCTTATATCCTGCTACTCAGCTGTTGCATGGTATAATTTCTATCCTGCTCTGTGCTTAATAGTTTTACAGAAAACTCTTGGCTTGATTGCAAAACATTCGGATATGCTTAAAAGCCATGCTGAACGATTGTATGAATCTATTTTAGCAGCAATATATACTCTTGATGACGGCTTGAGGAAGCATTGCGATGTTCAAGAAACTGTGGTCCACAAAGATACATCTGAGTAAGCAAGAGGGGAAGGATGCTGGGAAGGGTAGATATTAAATAATACATTTTTTTGTTGAAGTATATCTTCCTGGATCTCATGCTAAGGCCATGTAGAATTTTCTACATTGTGAACTAGCGAAACATCAATTCTGTCATCAACTCCTTAAAACCAAATGAATCAAAAAAGATTTAGGGTTGCCTTCCTGAATCTTGTTCCTCCAGAAATGGTGAAACAAAACAAAAGCTAAGAAGCAAACAAAAAGACTAGAACAGGGATTTTCAACCTTTTCACCCATTGTACCACTTTTAGAATATGGCAACATCTGAGTACCACCAGTCACCTAGCAAGGTGTCAAAAACTTGATGACCCCCCAAAAAAGGGGATAAAGTACAGGTAGTCCTCAACTTACAACAGTTCGCTTAGTGACTCTTATAAGTTACAATGGTACTGAAAAAAGTGCCCCCCAAGCCACAGCCTAGCAAGACACCTGCCTGCCCCCCCCCCCCCGCGGCGCTCTTCCTCCTGTCCGAGGTTTTCATTGTTGTGGGCATTTCTGTTGAGGATTGGCAGCGGGGGTGGGGTGGGTGTTTGATTTTTATTCCCTCATCTGCTGGGTGGTTGCAGCAGGTTTTGGTCACTTCACATGACCCTGGGACACTGTGACCATTATAAATATGAATCAGTTGCCAAGCATCTGAATATAAATCACAAGATCCTGGAGATGCTGCAACATTCCAGCTGATCAGCGCTTCTTCTGGGCTCAGCAGAAGGGTCAGGATCAGTGCTGCTTTCCAGCTGATTGGTGCTTCTTCGGGGCTCAGCAGAAGCACCAGGATCAGCGCCAAGCTCCAGGTGGAGCCTGGCACTGATCCTGGTGTTTTCACTGAGCCCTGACAGCTCCAAAGAAGCGCCGACCAGCTGGAAAGCGGCACTGATCCTGGTGCTTCCGCTGAGCCCTGACAGCCCTGCAGCTCCAGCCATCTCTCACTCAGGCTTGTGCGGTGCTGCCACTGGTTCAGCTCATTCCCCTCCCCTGCTACCACTTTTTTAGGATGGTCGCGTACACCTGCCAGGTGCCAAGGTACCACAGGTGGTACCTGTAGCACTGGTTGAAAAGCCCTGGACTAGAACACATCCTCTCCAGCAGCCAACACTCGGATAGGCAGGGATTAACACTAGACAAACAAAAAATTGTACTCTAATCAAGGATATACTAAGGAGAAAAACCACACCCACACCGACAGTGACTAAGACAAGGCAAACTACTATATATAAACAGGGAGCAAACCCCACACTCACTAGCACTTATGATGTTATCTTGTCAGGAAATGAAATGTATGCAAACAAACAAACAAGCTCAGAGAGCACCAAGGGTTCCACAGTGAAACAACTCTCCAAATTGCACTGCTTGTGTGGCTTTGGCCACAGTGGTTAACAATGCCAGTTGTGAGAGTAAAGTAGGCAACTACATCTGTTTGGGGCAAGTTTAGCATGAAAAAGAATATTCAACATTTCACAAAAGAGAATAAAGTGATTTAAGAATAATGAATGAAGGCACCACTGGCTTTCTCTATATTCCTTTTTTTAAATTATTCTTTTATCTTGTTGGGGGCAATAGGCTGACTCTATAAACTGCTTAGAGAGGCTGTAAATAGGCTGTAAAGCACTGTGAAGCAGTGTATTAAGTGCTATGGCTGCTATTAAGTTAGTAATATGGTGGTTAAGTGAATTTGGCTTCCTCATTGACTTTGTCATCAGAAGTTTGCAAAGGGTGATCACATGACCCCTGTACACTGCAGTTTAATAAATACATGCCAGTTTGTTTGTTTGTATCCCGCCTTTTATTATTTTTAGACATAAGGCAGCAGACTAACCAACACATCCTCGTCCTCCTATTTTCTTCACAACAACAATCCTGTGAGATGAGTTGGACTGAGAGAGAATGACTGGCCCAAGGTCACCCAGCTGGCTTTCATGGCTAAGGCCTTAACTACTAGACTAAACTGGCTTTCCCAATTGCCAGGTGTCTAAATTTTGATCATGTGACTAAGGCAGTGTTTCTCAACCTTGACAATTTTAAGGCATGTGGACTTCAACTCCCAGAATTCCACAGCCAGCATTGCTGGCTGTGGAATTCTGGGAGTTGAAGTCCACATGCCTTAAAATTGTCAAGGTTGAGAAACACTGGACTAAGGGGATGTTGCAACTGTTGTGCGAGAAATGGTCATCTCACTTTTTTCAATGCCAATGTAACTTCAAACGGTCACTAAACAAATGGTTGTAAATCCAGGACTACCCTGCATTGCATTCAGACCCCTTCACTTTTGTCAATTTTGTTATGCTGCGTCCTGATTCTAGTTGTTGAAACTCATTTTTTTCTCCTTAATTTACACTCAGTACCCCATAATGACAAAATGAAAATAGAATTTTAGAAATGTTATTTAAAAAAAGTACTCAGATCCTTTGCAACAACACGTGAAATTTAGCTCAGATGCCTCCATTTTTCTTGATCGTTGCTGACATGTTTCTACACTTTGATTGGAGTTGACCTGTGGTAAATTAAATTGATTGGACATGATTTGGAAAGGCACACACCTCTCTATAGAAGGTCTCATAGCTGATAATGCATACTGTAGCAGAGCAAAAGCCATGAGGTCAAAGAATCTCCCTGCAATGCTCAGAGATAGGATCATTTCAAGGCTGTCTGGGGAAGGCTACAGTAAAATTTCTGGTGCACTGAAGGTTCCTAAGAACACAGTGGCCTCCATAATTCTCAAATGGAAGAAGTTTGGCACAACCAGGACTTTTCCAAGAGCTGGTCGCCCGGTGAAACTGAGCAATTGGGAGAAGGGCCTTAGTAAGAGAGGTGACCGAGAACCCGATGGTCACTCTGAGCTCCAGAGATCCTGTGTGGAGATGTTGGACAACAATCACTGCAGCTCTCCACCCATCTGGGCTTTATGGCAGAGTGGCTAGACGGAAGCCTCTCCTTAGTGCAAAACACATGAAAGCCCGCTTGGAGTTTGCAAAACCAAGATTGAACTGTTTGGCCTCACTTCTAAATGTTGTCTGGAGGCACCGCTCATCACCTGCCCAATACCATCCTAACAGTGAAACGTGGTGGCAGCATTATGCTGTGGGAGTGTTTTTCAGCAGCAGGGAATGGGAGACTGATCAGGGTTGAGGGAAAGCTGAATGGAGCAAAGTACAAGTATATCATCAATGAAAACCTGTTCCACAGTGCTCAGGATCTCAGACTGGGCCAAAGGTTTACTTTCCAAGACAATGATCCTAAGCACACAGCTAAGACAACACAGGAATGGCTTAGGGACAACTCTGTGAATGTCCTAGAGTAGCCCAGCCAGAGTGCTGAGTTGAACCCTATTGAACATCTCTGGAGGGACCTGAAAATGGCTGTCCATTTTGGATGGTCACCATCAATCTGAGCTTGAGAGGATGTGCAAGAAAGAATGGCAGAAAATCCAATACAGGTGTGTAAAGCTTGTGTGTCATACCTCAAAAGACTTGAAACTCTAATTGTTGCCACAGGTGCTTCAACAAAGTACTGAGTGAAAGAGCTGAATAATTATGCCAATGTATTATTTCAGTTTTTTCTTTTTAATAAATTTACATTCATTTTAAAACTTGTTAGGCTGCAGCATAACAAAATTGACAAATGCGAAGGGGATCTGAATACTTTCTGAATGCACCGTAAATTACCTTAAAATGCTGATGCAGCATTTAAAAAAATGTAGTGTGTGCTTTTATTTATGTAGGGTATAAGTCTAATTTGAATAATTCCTCATTTCAGATAATGTGTCAGTTATGTGATACTCAGTAATTTCTATTTAAAATGTGAGAATAGAAATAGAACAGCTGTTTATGGTTTTATTTCAGATAAAACTTCTGTTGATATGGATGAATGAAATAACTACATCCATAAATATGATGAGGCTCCCCCTTCAAGAAATAAGAACTTTTCCTTCAAAATTTTGATGTGCTACAATGACATCAAGCTTGGTTTCCAAGTTCAGAAGGTACAACAATGGGCTTTGTATCTGGCAACAAAGTGTTGAAGAACAGTGTGGAAGGGAAACTTCTGATGTTGGAGGTTTAATAATGCATTTCTAATTTGAATATTTATTTGCCGGGGCTCTGCATTCTTCAAAAATTATTCAGAAGTGTTTATGTGAGACACAAATTCCACTGAGCCTAAAAAAAAGCTGCAGTTGGTTTGAAAGTCAGATCACGAATGGACTTCTTAAAGTAGCAGCACTTCATTTTCAGATTTGTGTTGCTGCCTGAAACAAAATAGAGACTGCTATATAAAACAGCCGAAATACTTTATGGGAGATCCAAAGTACTTCAAAATAATAATCAAAAAATGTATAGCCCTATTATTTGTTTTGTATTTTTTTCAATTAATAATTGTAAGTCTTCAGTTTATCTCATGTGACAAATTATATGGAAGCTACATTTCAAATAAAGCAACTTTATTATTTTAAAACATGCACTGTAGGTAAATGATTTCAGTAAGTTAAATAATAGTCCATTAAAGCTGCAATTACATGACTTGTATGGTATTTGTGCAACACTCATGCTAAAGAAATTATTATTTATTTTTTTGAAAGCTTCAGGCACTGTTCACCTTCACTTACCAATCACTAGATTGTAAGATAACTTTTCTGTGTCATTGATAGACTTTAGTTATAAATTCTTGGATGAAGGGTGGTTCTGTTTTTATAATAAAATACACGAGACTCAGTTTGTAACAGAAAACTTGTTTAATAGTGTAGCATGAATAGACTTCCATATACCCTTTTTTGCTGCCTCCATAAGCTTTGTAGTTAGGGATACTAGCTCCTGACTGCCTGTAATCCTGAATCCATATTAGAGCTTAAAAAAGAATTCTGTGCATTCAGAGATAAAACTCTTCCTGTTCTTTACGATTGGCTAATAAGAGTGCTTACCATATTAATAATCAAATTCCAACTTTTGAAACTGCAATTTCCAAGCTGTATGAAGAGCAATTGATAGACTAAAGATAATATCTCCTTCCTAAGCTGTTCAACTTTCCTTCCCACTGGAAACAAGAAGAAATGAAGTTTCTTTTAAGGGGTAGGTGAAAAATTATTTATTAAATTTGTTTGCCATCCATCTCACCACAAAGTGACTACATAGTATCAGATCTCTTAGCCTTGTTCATACAGGTAAATCTGAGCGAAGGTTTACTAAATTAATGCAGTAGCTTGAATTTGCATGCATACTGATTCACTTTTTAGCCTGGCGTGATGTGCAAATAGCCTATTAGATACCTTTGTATGTTCTTAAGTGCTTTTTAGATACATAGGGTTATGAAAACACACCTCACATGCGAATAAGGCTGGATTTTAGACATTTTAAAAATATACTGGTATATCTCTTTTTGGATTTATATTTGTTTCCTTCTTCTGAATGACAGCATTTAGCTGTAATAGTTGGAAAGAGGCTCTAGAAGACCAAAACAATGGAATCTGGGTGTGCCCTCAAGTATTGAAGTCTTAGTTTGCTCACATTAGGGCCAAGAGATCATGAAAACTTTTTACAAAACACGAAAACTTAGAACTCAAATATTTTCAGACATTTACAAATCAGATGTACTCTTTCCCAAATCTGTTGCCTTTTGTAGGCTTCCCAGATTTAAAAAACATACAACTAGAACTGACACATAAATTGAAAAAAAAGTATAGTCACTTTGTTCAGAATATGTTAACAAACTACTGTTTTAAAAGAAACATGGATATAGTCTAGCAAACAAATGTATTGAAATAGTATTCTAAGCCAGCAGAATATTCTAAGGTCAGAACAGTACACTTTATTTTTAAAAAAAGTGTGCTCAGTTAATAGCATTTAGAGTATTATTTTCAAGAGCTTCAGCACTTTCAAAATGACCCCAAATCATCATTTAAATATTGTAGTCGATTTTCTTCTATGTAACATTTCTTTATGAATTGATACAATACTAAAAGCACATTATGAATCAACTGATCAAACATTTCTCATTCCGAAGTACACTTTATTGTTGAAGTTAAAGAGCAAATTCAAAAGTTCAATAATTTCAATTTTCTAACAACAGTACTATGAAGAATTAAGGTATTGTGTGTTCCAGTTGCAGATCACTAAATGTTTATCCCATAATGGGAATGAAATTTTCTCAGAGATTTGCTAATACATTTGCCTCTCAATCACATCTGAGTATTTGCTTACAAAAGTGTCAACGACCCTTTTAAATTATTTTGTAAATAAGATATTCTTTTATCAAGTTGGTAACTTTAAAACCCAGATATCAGGCACTAATGGATTAGTTTCTTTATACAAAAGTTCTACATATGGTTACTGAAGCAATAATCAAGCCATATTTTTTGCTCAAATTCACATATGTATTTAAATGCTTCCTCCCTGCACAAATGTATATTTGTCTTTTGGTCAGCCGCCTTATTACTATGCCTTCCACTGTAGCTTTCTTGTGCCTTTGTGTGCATAACCAAGCCGACCAATAAATTGCACAAACTTTTATTAAAGTCAACAGTATTGATTGTGAGAGAATGGAAGTAACATTATTTAGAAAAGACATAACATATCATTAGAGTTAACATCATCTTGTTAGCTTGAAGTCATTCATACTTTAGGAAAAATACTGTTTCCTTTTCTATGACAGAGCAAGAGAGACAAATAATTTCTAAATGGAACCATTCAGAAATAAATTCAAACACAATTAGGATGCAAGGGGGAAGAGAGATGGTACATCTAGAGTGATTATGGTTCTATAAACAATGGTATAAGTTGTGTTCCAAGTACAGCGCACATGCCAGACGTACATGACACTTGAGTCACGTAGGCCTTATTTGCTAGTCATTTGCTGGGCTGGGCAGGTATAGTCTAGAAGGAAGTGATTTTAAAGTGCCAGTACCGCACACAAAAAGTTCACTGGGGACACAAGGCAAGCCTTTCCCCTTGTTCATAAGAATTAAGACAATACTTATCACCATACAGTTTGATATTACTTCCAGTAAGTACAATATTTATTAAACATTTCTTCAGTTTGTTACATTTTGTGCAACAAATTACAAGAGTCTGCAGCCACAAATTATACGTAGAGTATGAAGAAAAATCAGCATCTGCGATCCAAAGAACTATTATGGGACTGCAACTTCCTTTTGAATGGCAATCCCCCTCCCCTTTGTGAAATGCCCTGCTGTTTCAAAGGGGGTTGCCAAGGGAGGTGCTGCTCAAGAGTCCAAACCTGCTTTGGCTGCACACGGCTATTTAGGGCTGATCCCAGGTAGTGTTTTCTTTCCATTTTCTTAGAGCTCTACATGGAACTAGCAAATTTGATTTTACACAGAATGCTTTATGAACTTTATGCGTGGAAAAGTGACAGCCACATTTGGGCTGTTGAATACAAAAAAAAAAAAAAAAAGACTAAACTTCATCTTCAGAAGCCTAAACCCGACATCTAAACGTGCCAATATGATCTGAACAAAATAATGTTCAAAGTTTTAGCCAAGCACAGGAAACAACCTGGTATAAGAAAAAGTAACAAAGATTACACACATTTATAAACCAGCACACAAAAGGTTTAACACATTTCTGAAAATGAAGTTAGCTTTATTGAGTCGGGGGAATAAAAAAGTCAGTATTGACCATTTACAATCTCTGACCTTTGTGAAGACGTTAAGATCTGTTGTAGTGCAGCTACATACAGTACAATTCAGGCATTTTTCAGTTGGGTTCAGATTTCAAATTCATTGTTGAGAAAGAGTTGGGGAGGAAAGTTTTTAACAGCAGCCTCCGCTGGACTGCTTGACTGGAGTGCTCTGAATTTTAACGTTGGATTTCTCTGCGCCACCTGATGTTGCTCCAGGACCCATTCGTTTTTTGATCTCAGCAGCCATGGTCATGAAAGATTGTTCTACATTGGTTGCATTTTTTGCACTGGTTTCCAAAAATGGAATCCCAAGAGAATCTGCAAATTCCTGTAGAATGAAGACATCACTATTAGTTCTGTTATCCAGATTTGGAAAAGAAGGGGAAGCATCAGAAGGATTCTGACATATCCTCACATAGATTTAACTATTATTAGTTTTGTTTTTCATACAGCCTTCCTTTCAGAAATTCAGGGCAGCATACTCAGTCCTCATCTTCCAAGTTTATGATCACAACCTTGTGAAGGCGGCTAGGTGACTGGCCCAAATTCAACCAATGAAGTTCCGCTAGTAAATACAGACTTGAATGTGGGCTTCCCTAATCAAATATCATAACCACTACACCACACTCATTCTCAGCATTATACACCTTCTAGTTTATAATGACTGCAATGGATTCAACCGTACTTTTTGAAGATTAAAGCTGTTTAGAAGATAGGCATACCTTTGCTGTTGTATAATCTACGACTTTCTTTGTGGTCAGATCACACTTGTTTCCTACCAACAACTTGTTAACATTTTCACTGGCATAACGATCTATTTCTTGAAGCCACTGTTTTACATTATTGAAAGACTCCTAAAAGATAAAAGAATATATTAAATCTAAGCTCAGCCATTTAATATAGTGTGTTTGTATTCTAAGACAAATCCCAATGCATTTTAAACATAATCCCAATAGTGTCCGCCTCTCTCCTTTGCTTTACAAATTAGGAGTTTCTGGCTTGAATTAAGAAAGATTTTTCTCTCTGCCTCAAGACTCTTCTTTTATGCAAAGACACACCATAATTTGTGGAAGCATCAGGGACGGGGTGGTGAGATGATTTAAAATGCAGCAAGACATCTTACAAGGAGAACTAAGACTTCAAAGCAAGAGGATGTACAGTCACCACCTAATTCAATCATCCCTTCATCTAATTGCTGTTATATACAAAGTTACACTTCCCTATGACATGCTCATGCAATTCCTTCAAATGCCCAACTAACAAACACTTACCTGATCTGTAACATCATACACAACTATGATGCCATGAGCTCCTCTGTAGTAACTAGAAGTAATTGTTCGAAATCTCTCTTGTCCTGCTGTGTCCCACTATGAAAACAAACAAAAAAATATGTTGAAAAGTGCTTAAAAGACTGCACCCATTCTGATCTGATAACCGGGCAGATTTAAAAAAAAACTGGTAATACCACTAGTCAACTTAACTATTCTGAAATACCTACCGCAGATCAGATGAAATAAAATAACTGAAACAATGAAACAGAATCCACTTCACTGAAATCAACTATAAAATGCTGTTGGGGATTTAATGTTAAGCTCATGGCATTACCAGGAGGCACCAGTAAAAAGTCCTTTCTTGCCATCTCTTTTAAACCTTTAAATCAGGGGTAGTTAACCTTGGCTCTTTTATGACTCGTGGACTTCAATTCCCAGAATTCCTGAGCCAACTTAGCTGGCTCGGGAATTCTGGGAGTTGAAGTCCACGAGTCATAGAAGAGCCAAGGTTGCCTACCCCTGCTTTAAATAGAAACCCCATTCTGATGTTTCAGGGCAAGCTCTCCACACAATTCTTATTTCTGAATTAGCTGGTTAGCCATCTGCACTTTGAATTCTGCCTTATTACCTCCAAGGAGGCTTTGTTGAATCTAGGTTTCATTTGTCAACAAATGGGATTTTTTTGTTCATGGCAGGTGTTACCTGGATATGCCCTCAAACAATAGGAGCCTTTTGGTAAATTTTCCACAAAGTACCTTCAAGCTACAAAATGCTGAGCAACTCTTTTATATAGGCTTAATGTATAAAACTATTCAGTTTTGCTGCTGCTCGTCAGAATTTGGAATTGGTCACAATGCAGATTTGCTTATGGCATCACTACCCTATGAAGCTTATAATGCCCTAGATCAGTGATGGCGAACCTTTTAGAGGCCGAGTGCCCAAACTGCAACCCAAAACCCATTTATGCATCGTCGAGTGCCGGGTGGGTGTGGCCCATTGGGTGGGTGTGGCTGCCGTGATAACGGCAGACTGGATGGGACTAAAAAGTTCAATCAATCAATTCCAACTTTGCGAGATCTTTTTTTTCCCACGAGAAGTTGAAATTGACTGATTGAACCCCCCCTTTTTTTGCACATGTCGGCAGAGGCCTAAAGCAAAAAGGTTTTATAAAACCCAGCTGAAGGCCTAGGACTGGGGTGACGATGCGCGTGCCCACAGAGAGGGCTCTGAGTGCCGCCTCTGGCACCCGTGCCATAGGTTCGCCACCACTGCCCTAGATAGCTCACCCTTTCGAGATTTACCAATGGACAATACTTACTATCTGAAGCTTGATAGTTTTGCCATCTAGCTCTATAGTTCTGATTTTGAAGTCCACCCCAATTGTGCTGATATAACTTTCTGTATATGTGTCATCCTAGGAAGAGGAAACATTTTTAGAATCATTAGCAATACTGCATTCCAAAGCATCACCACCACAGAAAGGAAAAACCTGTCTTAGAATAAACAAATACTTGATTAAAATTCCAACTGAAGCCATGATGGATAAATTTGCTAGGATTTTAGCAAAGAATGAGTAGCTTCTAGTTGAGACTGCTCAGATGATGATGGGATGGTTCAGTGAACATTATCAGATTGCCATTAATTGATCATACAGGTAGTCCTTGAATTGTGATCACTTGGGACTGGAATTGCCATCATAAGTTATGACTGTAAATTGAATCGCACCTGATTCAAGACAACTTTTACAGTGGTGGTTATGTAAAACATTCAATTGTTAAGCAGATATAGCTTCCCCAATGGGTGTTTTGCCATAAATTGGCAAAAAAAGGTACATGATCACATGACCACAGGACGCTGCAATCGATGATAAAGATGGTTGCCAAGAATCCGAGTTGCAATCACATGACCATAGGGGTGATGTAATGGCTCTAAGTGTGAGTATACTTTTCTGTAAGTCACTTTTCCAAGGCCATCATAACTTTGAAACGTCGTTAAATGAAGAGCCATAAATTAAAGACTACCTATATCGTAGAAGTCAATTTTGAAGCCAGAGAAAGAAGAAATTAGAGCTGCTTTCTCTGGCTTGTTGAGAGAGTAACTTACTTTAAACTAATGATTAATACAATCAAGCCATTTATATGTTTAGTGTACCACACAAACATCACCAATTATAGGATTAGATCGTATAGTTTGCACTTACTACAGGTAGTTCTCAACCTACAACCACAATTTGAGTCCAAAATTTCTGTTGCCCAGTGAGACAGTTGTTAAATTAGTTTTGCTACATTTTATGACTTTTCTTGCCACAGTAGTTAAGTGAAAAACTGCAGTTGTTAACTTGGTAATAGTGAATCTGGCTTCCCCATTGACTTTGCTTGCCAGAAGGTCGCAAAAGCTGATCACGTGATCCCAGGACATTGCAACCGTCATAAATATGAACCAGTTGCCAAGTGCCTGCATTTTGATGACATGATGCTGCAACAGTTGTGTGAAAAACAGTCATAAATCACTGTTTTCAGTGCTGTTGTAACTTTGAACGATCACTAAATGAACGGTTGTAAGTTGAGGACTACATATGCAGTGAGAGAAAAAAAATATTTGATCCCCTGCTGATTTTGTACATTTACCCACTGACAAAGAAATGATCACTCTATACTTTTAATGGTAGGTTTATTTTAACAGTGAGAGACAGAATAACGAAAAATCCCAAAAAGTTATAAATTGATTTGCATTTTAATGAGTGAAATAAGTATTTGATCCCCTATCAATCAGCAAGATTTCTGGCTCCCAGGTGTCAGAAAGGGAGTGCTCCTATTTTCAGCTTGTTACCTGTATAAAAGACACCTGTCCACAGAAGCAATCAATCAATCAGATTCCAAACTCTCCACCATGGCCAAGACCAAAGAGCTGTGCAAGGATGTCAGGGACAAGATTGTAGATCTACAAAAGGCTGGAATAGGCTACAAGACTATCGCCAAGCACCTTGGTGAGAGGGTGACAACAACTGCTGTGATTATTCGCAAATGGAAAAAGCAAAAAATAACTGTCAGTCTCCCTCAGTCTGGGGCTCCATGCAAGATCTCACCTTGTGGAGTTTCAATGATCATGAGAACAATGAGGAAACAGCCCAGAACTACATGGGAGGATCTTATCAATTATCTTAAGGCAGCTGGGAGCTGTCAAACATCAGCCTGGAAAACTTAATGACTTGGAGAGGATCTGCAAAGAGTGGGACAAAATCCCTCCTGAGATGTGTGCAAACCTGGTGGCCAACTCCAAGAAACGTCTGGCCTGTCTGATTGCCAACAAGGGTTTTGCCACCAAGTACTAAGTCATGTTTTGCAAAGGGGTCAAATACTTATTTCATGCATTAAATTCCAAATCAATTTATACCTTTTTTTGAAATGCGTTTTTCTGGATTTTTTTGTTGTTATAATAAACCTACCATTAAAATTATAGACTGATAATTTCTTTGTCAGTGGGCAAACGTACAAAATCAACAGGGGATCAAATAATTTTTTTTCCCTCACTGTAGATAGACCTGGAAGGACATTCAATAATTCACACTGTAGTGAAAGACAGAGTATGAAATGCAGGATTTATTTCTTAATTACTGTTAGTTTGGCTGAGCATACAAACTGGCCTCACATAATTACATGACAAGCAAAATTCAATACCCCCAAATTTAGCCATATATCCAACTTAAGAACTTGGGACTTTTTTTATGTGCTTAAAGGCTTTTAGTTTTGTAAAGGATTAGCTCCATGTCTTTAAGAATGCACCCACAGGATTAGCATTTCTTCTAACTTTTCTTGCAAACTGAACATTTATTTTACAATTTACTTAGCAAGTATAAAGATTATGGAGGCGAAAACACCTAGATATTAATGCCATTTGTTATTATTAATCCAAAGATGAAAACGCAAAACAACTTACTGCAAACCTAAGTAGCAGGCAAGATTTTCCAACACCAGAATCTCCAATAAGGAGTAGCTTGAATAAATAATCACTGCAAAGAGAAAAACCACAATTATACGTACAATATTATGATGGATTAAAGCTATTTATTCATATTATTTTGCTTTATCTTTATTAAAATTGACAAGTTCAATCTTCCTGTCAATATATGCTAGGAATTATATAAATGGATTTTATACTGAAACCAAATTTAAATCTAAATTCTGTGGCTATCTGAAAACTAAATTATGATGAAAATTAGAAAAGAATAGAACTGTTAGAAAGCTTCAGTTTTGTTATCTTTCTAGATCAATTGGCCAATATAGTAATTGGAACATTCTGATGGAGAATTCTGGAGCTAAGAAATAACTACTCTACCAGCCATTCCTGGACTCTTTTGCAGTCTGTCTTGAATAAGGGATTTGGAGAGAAACATTTTTTACTAAAATTCATTCCAGAGAAGATGGAACTATTTTTGATAGTCAGCTCATGTGTGGGATTGTTTAAACAATACACTTAGCAGTGAAAAGGCAAACAAATCTGCCTAGGGTTAAGGTAAATATATTCTTATCCCTTGTTTTCTTCTCTGCTTATACTGGTATTACCACTGTCATAAACAGTTTGAAGACAGAGTACAGTATACATGGCACTTCTTTGGAATCAGTTTAGAACTTAAGTTGGTCTAAGACAGAGGTTCTCAACCTTTTTAATGCTGCGCCCCCCCCCCAACCGGTCGTAAGTCGAGGACTAAACCAGTCGTAAGTCGAGGACTACCCAACCGGTCGTAAGTCGAGGACTTTCCCTGCCCGGGAGCGCCACGCAAGCGTGGTGCTGCCCCTTGCGCCGGCCGAGGCGTAGCGGCAAGCGGCAGAGACGGAGCAGACTGACCACTGGCTGGGCCACTAGCTGGCCTAGCCCAAGGGAGGTAAGGCACCTGCCGGAAAAGGGGGAAAAAATGGCGGACAGCCTTGCTTGGCGACCCCCGTGAAATGGTCGATCGACCCCAAATGGGATCACGACCCATAGGTTGAGAACTGCTGGTCTTAAGATAAACCTCGCAGATTGCTGACTGGGACAGACAATTACATACAGCCTGCATTACATAACTTCCACTGGCTTTCATTTGCTTCCAAATAGCATTCTTAAGTAGCATTTTGGTCTTTTGTGGTAAATCAAGCATACAATTAGCCTAACATCAAGATTATCCTCCAAGACCCTTCTCTAGATCCCCTGGCATCTGAATAGAGAAGTCACCAATAGTGAAAGAAAGGACTTTAAATTGAACTATCTTATATTTGCATTTCACTACAAGGAAAGGAAAGTTCTGACATAAAATATAATGAAATAATTTTCAGAAACAATTTTTGTATTTTGTTTCTGTATTCAAATTTAAGCAGTCTTAATATTAGTGATTAATTCTGAGATTTTAAACTTACAGAACAACATAATTAATCTGTCACAGCTATGTGCTCTCACAGGAAATTAATTTTAAAGTACTTGAAACAAGTGGATGAAATTCTTTTATACGATTTTCTCAATCCAAATAGACTGTTAAAATATTCAAATTAAAAATCATCAATATTTACTACCAATCAATATTTTCCCACTCCCTTTGACTGGTTCAATATTCTGCTGTTACTCATGTGTTCCCATCTATCACCACAGATAGACCAAAGATATCATACAAATACCACTAAAATAGACAAATCTTCATGTGTTTTGGTGTAACAATCACAATAAGGAGCTATGAGTGAGACACCTAAAGATTATGGAAAGAAAAGTATCAACTATGCTAAGACTTTCAGGTCCCTATAATTGCCTGACAAGCACAGAAAATAAATCATGGACAACTTTATGGAAAACCCTTTCTAAATACATGGTTTAAAGTTCTCAGTGGAATTGGTTTCAGACTAAAGTTCAAGAACCTAGAACAGCAAAGAGATTCACATGGAATTCTGTACTGTACTCTTTTTGATTATGCTGGAAGTAATGTAAGTCCAGTGTATTCTATTAAATGAAATCTTCAGGTCACTTATGATCATCAATACTATTTATTCAATTTGTAAAGGTACCCATGTCAGCAACAGATTCTGTACTGCAAATAATCTTAAAATTAAAAAAAATCCCATCATAAATATAAAAATTAAAATACACAGCAGTTGATGAATATTAGTAATGCATTTTTGAAATAAAACCATTTCTTTTCATTCTTTTTAGTTCTAAAAGGGTATGTTGTTTAAATATTTGAGTTTGAAAAAATTATAAAGTTGGACATCTACTGCAACACCAAGACTTCCTTAGAACAATTAAGTTGTCTAGCATTTGATCTTGCAGCCTGACTCGCTTTACAAATGTAATATTTTAACAGCCTGCATATCAATATCTAATAGAATAACTGCTTCAGAAAAAAATTAATTCTTCAAATGCACAAGGCATTTATCAAACTGATTTTTAAATAAGACGTACAATCTAAGACAAAGTAGATAAAATGTTTTTCATACATAAATTAAAATGCCATAGCTCCCTATGTACAGTTATTTATTTATAAAACCTATAGCTTGTCCATCTTACTGCAAGGTAACTCTTACAGAAAAATCCCAAGAATAAAAAACTCACATTTTAAGATTATTTTCTGATAGACATTTCTGACAGATGAGCCTATGTTTCTATTGGTGAATAAATGCCTTGTTTCATGCCTATTATATTACTGCAATAATTTTCTGCCAGGAACTGTATCTCAATACAAAGTAATGTTTTTCAAGATGTTCTCAACCTTTCATGCTACTCTAATTTTCTTTATACAGTAGAGGGTTTTTCATTAACTTCTTATTCAAGTCATAGCCAAGTTAATTTACAAGTAGGCCTCAACTTATTTTTATTTAGTGACTATTCAAAGTTACAACAGCACTAAAAAAGGTGACTTAAGATCATTTTCCACACTTAGGGCTGTTGCAGCCTCCCTGTGGTCACATGATCGAATTTTAGATGCTTGGCAATTGTAATCCTAGTATTGTAACCTATAATGGGATCTGACTTTCATCTGCATTCTATTATTAATTAGATTTGCATCATATAAACTTTAAAAACAGTATTATACAAACTTTAAAATCACTGTTTTTGTTAAAGAAATAATGTGAAGATTACCTTAATTGTGGCATCTCCTTTAGCAGCAAATACCTCATCCAAATGTCTTCTGTATGTATTGATCAATCCTACTTGAAGCCTATTTTTTTTACAAAGTGCTTCAACTTGGATATTTCGGAGCCATCTTGCATGCTGATTACTTCAGGTCATGCCATAACATTTCAATAGATTTAAATTCAGGCCTTAGATTTGGCTCTTTCAAAAATGTGAATTTTTTTCTATTTCAGTGAATCTGCTGTACATGTATGCCCAGAACCACTGTGGTACTGCATCACTCACATTCAACTCAGGGCTGGCTAAACTGAAGTTCTTTAGAATTTACTGGTCCAAATCAGAATCTATTGCTCCCTGATCATTTGCAAGCCACTGGATTTCTAAGGCTTCAACGATTTCAAACAATGCCATGTTTCACTGATGGGATTAAAATTCTTTTGTTGGAATACAGAATCCTGATTTCTCATCAGCACCACAATGTTCCCTATTTGTCTTGCCTACCCACCCAACATTGTTCCAGTCTGCAATATGTGGTCTTTGGCAAACTTGAAAAAGGTGGCAATGTGCTTTCTGGAAAGCAAAGACTTCTCTTTAGTATTTTCCTTGGGAGGATTCATCAGTCAGTGCAACATGATATGTTAAGCCCTTGCAACCTCACAGAGTATTGTGTACTTTATTGTTGTAATGGGGTTTTTTTTCTGGACAACTACATATGGGAAGAGGGTAACAATGTTATTATATTTCTCCATTTGTATACTATGTGTCTGACCAGAGCATGATGGAGAGCAAACTCTCACAAAAGTTTTCATAGTTCTCTCCAGTTTCCTGAACACTGATAATCCTTTTCAGAGTTCAAAGAGATCTCATCTGATTAGGGCAGTGTTTCTCAACCTTGACAATTTTAAGGCATGTGGACTTCATCTCCCAGAATTCCACAGCCAGCTTTGCTGGCTGTGGAATTCTGGGAGTTGAAGTCCACATGCCTTAAAATTGTCAAGGTTGAGAAACACTGGATTAGGGCAAGATTCAATTCCATTAATTGTGTCCTGAAAAGCAGACACAATGTAGCAATCAACTTGTCTCTCTGTGTGTGTTTTTTTTTAAAAAAGAGAAGGACCTCCTCAAAGTTACCTGTGATTATCATCGTTTGGATCATCTAACTCACTGTAACTCATTAAGAGAATGGTGGCTCAGTATTCAAGAAAGATATGACACAGTGTATTGTTTTGTGTTTTGTTTAACCAGATGAAACTCCAGTTACACTGTAAATCAAGTATATCAGGATTATGAATAATTCTAAAGGGTTTACAAACTTTCACGATGATATTTGTTTTAGCAGCAATACAGCAGTAATTTGCCACTGCCTTCTTCCAGGATGTTTTTTCAATTTTCTAATCTAGCCTACATCCTTGATATACTTTGTAAATTGCCAATCCAGGTTCTAATCAGATGAGCCGATTCTGCTTAGTTTCCAAAACCAGGCTATGTCAGGCAGATATCTTGGCTAAAATGCATCCTTAACCAAAGTTTTTATTTGAATTAGTTACTTTTCAACACTTTACCTATATGAAAGAGATACATATCTTACATTTTACTTCACTACTGCAAAATAAAATGGTTAATATTTTTAATTAATACAACTTAGCACTAGTTCATAAAGGAAATCAATGAAAACTTGCTGCAGGTATGAACTACAGGTTGATTTTAATAATTACAACTGCATTCTAGTACTTTTCTGAACTGTAAATAACTGAAGCATTAAATCAAATACTGCTCTTTAAGTAAACAGAAGCATTAACTTTAAAAGTGTTAACATTAAAAGTGTTTGCAGGCTTATCAGTAAAATTGAAAATAATTATGGAGTCTTGGTTTGGTTGCTTGCTATGCAGTGAATCCAGGATCATCAAATGTTGTATTTTAAAAGGAATGCAATCTAATCTAGAAATGGTTGCACTTCTCCCACACACCTATACCAGTGGTATCTGTGCGTTTTTTATTTGAATTTATTTTCAGATTCACCTCAATCTCTCACGTTCATGAGTTTAAAGCAATATTCTAATCCAAACTGTAAAAAATATTTCCCAAAAGTTTCATATGGATATTCAAAGTACTGAGGGGCAAGATGGAATCCTCAAAAGCCAGTGAGGCAGCACAATTGCAGCAGCATCTTGGTCTATCTTTCAGAACTATCACAGTCATGCCAACATTATCGGATTCCAATCTGATAGATAAGAAAATGCTCCCTATATTTATCATGGATTAGGATCCTATTAAAAAGTCATCCCCATACCAGGGGTTCTCAACCTTGGCAACTTTACGACTTGTGGACTTCAACTCCCAGAATTCCTCAGCCAGCAAAGCTGGGAGTTCTGGGAGTTGAAGTCCACAAGTCTTAAAGTTGCCAAGGTTGAGAACCCCTACCATATACCTTTGATGTTGCTCAATATTTCATTTGGGAATTTCCAGAAAATTATTAAATTTTCACTGTTTAAATGTACAGAATCCTACATAACTAAGAAAGCTATAGTTTCAATTTAAGTTACACCACAGATATGATGACATTTGTTTTGGATGCTAAAAACACACACTTAATCTTCAGGCCCTTGCTCTCACCACGTGCAACTTTAACTTACGATAAAATTAGACTTGCTGTTCCAAAGTGTCATTGCTAATGTTGCCTGGAAACAGTAGAACAAATTTGATGATACTCAGCATTTAAGCTGTAGAACTCAGAGGGTGAGTGAGGGTGGATGATGAGAAAAGTTTCTGAGCAATCAAAAGTGCTTAATAAGAAAAAAAAATCAGCATTAATCATTTGGTGTTGCTTCTACATTTCAGTTTTCATTTCTTAGAAGTATTTCACTGCAATGCAGCAACATTGCAAAATCAACCTAAGCCCAGAAAGCATTCTGTAAGAATCATGTGGCAAACACATGACCCTCAGCTAAAATGAACATCCACAGTAATCAGTCAATAGCAACTGGTCAGAAAGGGTGAATCAGCTACAAAAAGATCAAATGGTAAAGATTACTTTATCAGTTGTAAAGTAACACTGTTGAATGTTCACACACCATAGACTTAAACAAGAAATACCAAGTATTTTGCAGGGGTGGGGGGAGAAACATCTTTGCAACCTATTACATAAGCAATCAGTTCTAGTATAAAAGAACCAAATGTCGTTACTAACTTTTTATAACATCTCATAAAATCTTCTTATCTCCATTCTGTGACATCTGCTACCGAATTGTCACAATATATCCCTACAGACAACATTAGAGATTCTTTTCAGTTTCTCAGTAAACTTTGAAGACAAACTTCACAAATAGTAGCTGTTCAGAACAAATTACAGTATAGGCTTTCAGGCAAGACATTCCTGGTTTAAGTATTTCTCTCTTCTTACACTAGGAGTCCATTTCCTCAAAGTCATTCTTTTTACACTTTGCACATACTACTCATTTACACTTCTATTAAGGTGGCCTCAAAACTGTAGCTGCCTTAATTGTGCTTGCCATACACTAAGTCCATCAACATTCAGAATACTATATCCCTACTTTTGTTATTGTTGCACTATGGAAAATTAATTATATATAAATTCACATGAGTTATTTTCCGAACTTTTGCAGCCGAATTATCCTTCAATATAAATTATTCAAAGAGCAGTGCTCTGAAGTACCAATGCTGCCAAGCTGAAAAGAACAAGTAAAGATAAAGCAGGGATAGAAACAAGCTACATACATATGAAGAGGAAAAGAAGTCCAGAGTTATGCTGTATTTTAAGTTTAAAGAAATGAACAAGAACAGGAATGGCTAGAGATACAGATGAAAAGATAAATTTATTTATAAAGCAAAGATAAAGGTGAGAATACTTATAAAGACAGAATGTAATATACAGGGGCAGACAACTGACAACCTTAAATCCCTTTGTAAATGCTCCTAATCCTGATTGTTGAACCTCAATAATACAATTCACTACCATTAATTGTGGAGAACAGATGAGAACTAAGCTCTACAGTAGTCATATCATAGTTAAAACTGAAAGACAACTTAAATTTCCCAAAGGCCGCTGTCTCCCCGTTTTTCCTAAATATTAAATATAGCTTTTAGTCAAGGCTGCTCACTAAGCATACTAGAAAAAAGATGCAACATATATAAAGAGTACAGAACAACCATTAGTGAAAGACATCTAAGGAAATCTATAGCCAATGGAGAGCATATGTATGCATGTTAAGTGGTCACCGATTAAGACAAGGTGAATTGAACAACATTAAAAAAAAATCAAGACTGAGGTCTACTTGATATAGTATGGTGTTCCAAGTGTCACAGTCATCATTTAGTAAATGACCTTGGATCATCTTCCAGTACATCCATCCTCATAGTTGGGAGAATTAAATGAAAAGAAAAAAACTGTACATTTCCCTAAATTCCTTCTTGAAACCACACTTTCCCCCTTCATTTAACCTAAGACACTTCCATTAACAAAAGTTTCCCCGATGTTTTTTTTCTTCCCCGCACACCATTTCCCCACTATAAGCTTTAACAACAGGAAGTTGGGATCTTGATCCCGGATTGCTTACCTAAATCGTGGAGAAAAGTAGATGGGAATCTACAGTCATTCTCGGAGAGCAACTAAGGACAGACTAAGATCTACAAGTTTCCTCTTTATGCTACAGAATATACCAAATAACGAACCAACTTCCTTGGCTATCAGAAGGGCTGGGATACCCAATGCTTTGAGTTATTCTTAGATGATTATTTACATCTTACAACAGGATTCAGAGAAAAGCTTCAGGCAACCCTATCTTTCAAGGGGGGGGGGGATCTCAGAATGTTCTTTGAAAAGCATTAAAGTCAAAGCCACCATTCTGTTTACTTACTGCGGGCACAAACAACCGTTCTAGATCCCTCAAGAGCCATGGCAGCCTTCCCTGTTCCCGAGGGCCGTGCCCCCAAAGCCGCTTTTCCTTCGGCATGGAGCAATTGCTCCATTCACCGCCTTTCACCCCGTTACCACTTACCCCACTATAGTCCCCGTCTCCCGCTCCCTCTACAACCTTGTCATTCCCTTCTGTCCCCACGCACACAAGAAAGCTACCATAGTACTCACTATTCGGGATTCATACTGGACATGTCAGCGGGGGCCCCCACGGCCTGTAGAGAATGAGCTCTCTCCGCGGAGCAGGCGGCGGTCAGACCCACCACCGGCGGCTCCTGGAATGGTCGGCCTTCCTAGCCAACTACACACCCAAAGGCGACAAACGCAGGCAACAAGGGTGTCTCCTTCCAACAGGGACAACCCCTCCCCACACAAGCGGCGACTGCTGCCGTCTCCGCTCTGGCACCTAAAACTCAAAATGGCTGCCACCTCCGAAACCAGGAAACGGAGAAGCCTCTGGTGGAGGGCTGGGTCTTACATGATGGTGAGAAGGCGGCGGGATCCTTGGCAAGGGATGCTGGGGAATTGAGTTCCCAAGTCCCGCGACAGCTTTCGGGTTGCTTTGGCGCTGAGTCCACAAAACAACTCGGTTTCCCAGCAAACCTACGGGCAGATTGACGCGTGCGTAATCAAAGCTCTTTTTTTTCGTGTTTCCCGGTTGACTCAACTTTGATATTTTGGTAACCGATTGGCTGACAGGTTCAGCCGGCCGGGCAACGTCAGCAGGGAAACGTGGCAGCTTGGGCGAGCCGTTGATTTCTCCAGACAGGATAGGGAGAAAGCGGGGCAGCGGCGAAGGGAGGGAAAAGCGACGCCAGCTATTTTGTGGGCGGAGCGATCGCGTGGAATTGGAATTTGAACGGAGGTTAGATGTAGCAATTAGAATATAGATTTTTTTAAAAAAAATGCTCCGTGGATAAAGTTTCGAGTCCAACGTCGTGGTAAAGGGAAAGTATTAATCTATAAATATTATGCAGATACTGCCAGTAGATTTTTTTATATGAGTCTGTGCCAGGTGTGGACTGATAAGCACTCTGTAGGGAGGTTAGAGGCCTTATTTCGCAATTTAAAATGGATTATAAAACGGAAACTTTAACGCCAAGTAAACCCTTACAGATTAATAGTACCCTGCTGTTTGCTTTTAAATAATTGATGCTGAGATTCCGTTATCCAATGCCATGCCAACATGTCAAAAATTTACAAAGGTCTACCTACAAACATTCCCTAAAACAGTTTAAATATGAAATTACCTGATGAAGTACCATTAGCTAGTTTATTCTGTGCCTTGTGTACTAATAGATTATAACATTATTTGCAATATATAATGTAGTCCTCTATAATTTCTTTTTGCTGAAACATGTTTCAAGTACCATATTGAAACAAACGTGCTTTTAATATGTATATACAAATGATACGTTTGCAGTGGTAGGATTCAAATATGGGAACAACCAGTTCTCTGTGTGGATGCCACATCCAGAAGTCCAGTCTGGGCCTGGACCAGTTCCGTGGAGAAAGGTTTTTCCATGGACCGGAGGGGGTGTAGTTTTGTGTGTTGCGTGCATCCCACAGATGGGGCTTTGCTTGTTTGTGCAGACCGGTTGCTGGCATGTCATGGCCTGGTACCGGTCTACGGATAGGGGGTTGGGGACCCCTGCATTAGAGGATAAAGTAAAAACATCCTCTGAGTATTATTTTCCTAAGACATTTCCAAAATAAGCAAAATGGGGAAATATGTTTTGTGAAAACTTTGGATGATATTAAGGATTTAATATACATTCTAAATATGTAAGCCACCTGTTTATCAAGGAAACCCAGGCGCTTAATACCAGCTTTATTATAAATTTAATATATGTTTACCTCAGATGCTGCTTCTGTGCTATCATGTGCTATCAATACAAGAAACAATGTATTAGTAGAAACTGCATTAAATAGTGTCTTTGATCCAATTAGATATTACCTGCTTGTTATATTTTCTAGATTAAAGTTAAGTGAAAGGTTGCCTAGAGTAACTATATTTAGAAAACAACAAAATTTAGAGGGTATTTAAAACTATACTGTAATGTAAACACTATTGCAGAGGACTTGTGCCAACTTCTGTTTCCTTTTCCCACCCAACTTGTGAGAAAGATAAGATCTTCCCTTTTTGTTCCAACATTAATTGCTTTAAACTGATCACAATTTAACAGAGAGGTCAACTACATTAATAATCAGATAGTTACCAAAAGCTATCTTGTAGCTCCTTGATTCCAGAAAGATTTCCCAATGTGGGAAAAAACAGTAAGCAAAATAGCAAGCAAACGGCAATAAAATAGCAAGCTACATAATGGAGGACTTCTTCACCACACTCTTACGTACTTCACTTAGTTCTCCAGATTAGATCCACATAATTCTTGATCTCTTATTCTGTACCTTAAAAGTATTGGACTCTGAACAGCTAGTATAATTCAATCTTATCATGAAATACAATACAAAACATAATTTGAGGAGAGGTCTAACTGTTCTTGGATAGTTCTTGATCATAGAAGTTCATGTCCTGATTCTTGGTACTTATCCATCAGCCATACTTTGATTTTATCTGAGTTTCTGGCACATCATTTAATCCCCTCCAACATACTCTTGCTTTTCCATGTACCTGTATATTCAGACCAACTGTATGTACTTCATTAGACAGTGTTTTAATCATATAGTTTAGTGATGGCGAACCTTTTAGAGACTGAGGGCCCAAACTGCAACCCAAAACCCACTTATGCATCGTTGGGTGCCGGGTGGGTGTGGCCCATTTGGTGGGTGTGGCCAAGTGGGTGGGTGTGGGCCATTGGGTGGCCGTGGCTGCAGTGGTAATGGCAGACTGGGTGGAACTAAAAAGTTCAATCAATCAATTCAAACTTTGCAAGATCTTTTTTTTCCCCCGCAAGAAATTGAAATTGACTGATTAATTGAACCTTTTTTTTTTTTGCACATGACTGCGGAGGCCTAAAGCGAAAAGGTTTTATAAAACCCAGCTGAAGGCCTAGGACTGGGGCGACGGCGCGCGTGCCCACAGAGAGGGCTCTGAGTGCCGCCTCTGGCACCCGTGCCATAGGTTCGCCACCACTGATATAGTTCCTTAAGCTCATCCATCATGATCACTAGAAAAGATAATTTGCTGGGCAGAGATTTCATTCTGTTCAAACACGGATTCTTTCTAGTTAAGTTAGTCCTCAGTTTATGTTTATTCAAAGTATCCTTCCAATAAACTCCTCAGGAAAAAAAATGGAGGGAAAGCTTTCTTTTCCTTTGGGAGATACAGCCTCAAGGCTTCACTCTGATCTAACTTTACCATTACAAAGAATAGATACTATTAAAATTCACCAATATTGAGGAACAGCAATAGGACTTAGAATCAACAGTGTCAGTTATGTTGTGTGCTTTTATGAACACTCTATTCCAAGAAGGAACTGTTTTACTAGAAGAAGCTGATACAGAAAAATATTTGGAACAAAACTTACCAGATATGATTATGGAGAACAATGTGAACACAAATTTATCACTAGATATAAAAAAAGATGAGGATCTAAAAATTACAAAGGAAATATAAATGCCAATTCAAGAGAGTAATCAGAATAATTTTCCCTGCTGGATCTAAAAAAAAGGCTTGTTAAAGTTTTGAAGAAATTTGAGACATGGGATAATAATCATTTGAATGGTTTAAAAAGCAAGATAGTTTTATGTAAAAAGAAGGAAACTAGGGAGAGAAAAATAGCAAATACAAATATAAAAGAACATAATAATAGATATCCTAAAAAAACTAGAAATCCCATAGTTGAAGGAAATGTCAGGCCCAAGATCGGGAATGGCACAGCGGAATCCAATTAAGTTCAATCCTTTATTTGCTTAAACCTAATTGACAGAATCTTGCCAAATTCAAGCGATAACCTTCTAACTTACTAGATATACTCGAAAGAATCTTGTGTCAATTCAAGCTACACTGAATTTCTTTCCTGCTCCCCCTTCCAGCTCGGGTCTGCACAATCTCTTCATCCAGGTCTCTTTCTGGAAGAACTCCTGTGTTGTCCAAACTCTCCCCCACTGCTCCTTCAGGAGCACTTTCCATCACACTCGGACCTGGTCTTCTTAAGGGCTTTTTGGAAAATTGCCACAATACAAAAAAGATGCTGAGAGTCTAGAAAGAATGCAGAGAAGAGCAACTAAGATGATAAGAGGTCTGGAGGCTAAATTGTACAAGCATTGGTTAAGGGAACTAGCTATGTCTAGCCTATCAAAGAGAAAGATTAGGGGTGACATGACAGCTGTCCTCCAGTAACTGAGGGGCAACCATACAGATGAGGGGTTGACTTATTCTCAAAAGCACCTAAGAGCTGGACAAGAAACAATGCATGGAAGCTCTTTAAAGTGAGATCCTATTGTAATTTACTCTGCCAAGAAATCTCTCCAGGTCTGCTCATGCACCACTGCAGCCCTTTTTCACTCTCAGCTGTGTGTATTTTTCTTGTTAGCTCATCCTCTGAGCTCACAAAGGAGAGGTAAATAAAACTTTTTGGTGGCTATTCACTCAAGAGTTTTATCTCATGTGGGTGCTTAGTTAGATTCATTTGCTTTGATTTGGTTGCTTATATTTTCTTGTGCTTTTATTTATCTGTATTTACGTAGCTTAGGTTTGTTTTATTTTACAGTATTTGTTTATTCGTTTTACTTAATATACTTATTTACATATACTGTTTATTTGTTTATTTCTTTATCATATTTCATATATTTGTTGAGTTAGTTTACTTAGGATTAGTTTAGTTTAGCTTAGTTTCGCACATTTCATTTATAATGGAGTTTGAGGTAAGAGATCTTTGGTTTTATTTATTTACTTGTCAACTTGCATGTCTGACCGTAGGATTTAGAATTCAAAGACGTAATATGACAGATAACATGATATAAGTAATGATAATGATGAAGTAAAACAGGAATCAAAAGAATCTAGGAACAAGCAAAAAACATTTTAGAATATTTTTTAGAATAACTTTTGAACCAAAATATTTTAAAAATATTTGCACATCTTCTTTCAGGCACTTCCTTCATGAACTGTGTTAATATCTTTGGTTTAAATGCATCCACAGGACAGTCTTCCAGAAAGGCTGGAAAACATGGCTCTGTGGCTTTGTTTGGGGTGCAGAGAAAAGCACAGTTGTGGGGCTGGCTAGAGCCCTCAAATCCCTAATTCCTAATTAAGTCAGGAGGCTCAGAGTCACCTTACTCTAAACTAGAGATGGGAGGATCCTAGCCTCTGACCATGTTGTCATCAACACTTTCTTGCAGGCAGTGTCAATTGTTCATACAGCAAGGTTTAAATTGGAACAAAAGGGCCATTATAACATCACTTTAACAGCAGAGCAGCTAAAGGCAACTTCAGCTGTCCCTGCACCTGGCTGGAGGCAAAAATTCAGGTGATGTCATGAGGTTTGTTGTTGCTTAACAATGGTTAACAGTGGTTAGTGAGAAGGATTGAGGGAAGACAGGACAGCTTTCTGGGTCTTGTAGTTTTTTTCTTTAACAGCAACTGAGTCTTGAGACAGTGCCACACTATGATTTGCTTAGTAAATTTGCTTCCTCTGTTCAAAGGGTTCAAAATGTCTTCTTTTGGCAGGTGTGTCTCTGGAAATACCAAGAGCAACGAAGAAAGCAGAGGGAGCACCTCCATGAAATAAAAGCAAGGCATCAGGAGGAGCTGGCGGAAAAGAATGCCAGAATAACGGCTGAGTCAGTCATTTCCCTTACAAGCCTGTCTTAAGCTTCTCTTTTGGTCTGCTTATTTCTATTCTATGACTGATGTATGCTTCTGGTAATTTTTATGTCTTAATTGGAAGAAGAAAATAAAGCGCTTGCCAGCAATTTAGCATGTATTGTAGAGGAAAACAACGAGATTAAAAAGAAACTCCAAAAAGTTGAAGAGAGTGAGTATTATTTTAATTATTTTAATTAATTTTCATTTTCATTTTTAAAATGAAAGTGATTGGCTTTATGAGAAATTTAACAAGTTCACGAGTACAAGTTATTTTATTATTTTTTCCACAGGGTTTGCCCAGCTGACCCCTGACACCGCAATTTTAATAGAGTGGCTGAGGGAATGGGAGATGGAGGCAATGGAGGAGGAAGAAGAGATGAGCTCCCAGATACACCTATTCACAAACATTTGACCAACATAGACAAAGATGAGATGCCAAAAGTGAAATAATCATAATGACAGGCTGTTGTTTCATAGCAGATTTACATAGGAGTTATGCAAAAAGAAAGAAAGAAAGAAAGAAAGAAAGAAAGAAAGAAAGAAAGAAAGAAAGAAAGAAAAATTTTCTCTGATTTTTTCCAGTTTTTTTTTTCTGAGAATTCAATTAAGAATCCAAGAAGACAACAAAATGATCAAAATACTTCCCTACCAACAATCAACATTCACATGAACAAGATTAACATCAAACCAACAATCGAGTAAACAATGTTCCAGTCAAGGAACTGCCAAACAAGCTAACAGTAAACAGCCCAGCCAAAGAAGGTCACACAAACCTACTACAAAGAACTGCACGACAAAGTAGCCCCAGGGGTGCATTGCAAGATCCACAAGAAATACCATTTGCCTGCAAGCAAGAACTGGTGGGACTATAAAATAGAAAATGAAGAAGCTAAAGTGTTCTGGGAGTTTAGAATCCAAAAAGACAGACACCTGCCATATAACAAGCCAACTGTCAATAAGAAAAGACAAAAAAAGTCTAGACAGTGGACTGGGCAGTACTGGAAACAGCAGACTAGAGAAGAAGGAGAAACTAAAAATACATATACAGAAGAAGGGGTAAGACCAAGAGAACAGAGACAAATAAGATTGACTAGAAGATTAAAACCTAGATATAATTGAAAGAGATGGGCAGATCATAATCCAATAAAGATGACTTGGAGAGGAACCAAGAAAAAATTAAGATGGTCCCTGAACAAATCTATATTGAAAGAAAAAGAATTTATACAACTAACGACAAAGGAAATGGACTTTGTCAAAAAAGTTAAGAAAGGATATCACTTTTAAATATGTGGGATACAGCTAAAGCATATTTTAGAGGGCTGGCTATAACTTATACTGCTAAAAAGAACAAAGAAAACAACAACAGTTAAAGCTGAAGGAAGAATTTAGGAAATTAGAATTAGAATTACAAATAGACCCACAAAAGAAAATACTTAAAAAGCAAATGGAAATATTAAAACATAAATTAAACCTTGTAGAGGCGGAAACAATGGCTTAACAAATTAAAAGGGCTAAACAGAACTTCTTTGAAAATGCTAACAAACTGGGAAGATGGTTAGCACATAAACTGAAAAAAGAAAAAGAAAAATTGATAAACAAGTTGCAAGATTCAAAAGGTGAATTACCGTTTCATAATAATACAATAAAAAATCAAAGATTTTTATGAGACAGAGGAAACTTCAAAAGAAAAAATACAGCAGTACTTTAAAAAAGCAGATCTACCAAAAATTCCAGAGAATATTCAAAACCTATTAAATGGAAAAATATTAGTGATGGAGATAACAGAAGCCATAAAAAGGCAAAAAATGACAAGACCCTGGGCCCAGTTGGACTACCTGCAGAACTTTAAAAATCCTTGCAAGATATATTAAGCCTAATAATGAAAGAACCATGTAATGAAATACTTTTGGAGGCTAAAATACCAAATATGTGGACAGAAGCTAGTATTACTTTAATACCTAAAGAAGATTCTGACTTGTCACAAATAAAAAAATATGGGCCGATATCATTATTAAACATAGATTATAAAATTTTTGCCTCAATAATAGCAGAAAGATTAAAGAAATTTCTGACTGAATTTATACATACAGACCAAAATGGTTTTTTTTTACCTAAAAGACAAATAAAAAAATAACTTAAGAATGATTCTAGATGTTTTGGAGTACTATGAAACCCACCCAGGGAAACAGATGGCATTAATATTTCTAGATGCACAGAAGGCGTTTGATAATGTAAATTGGCAATTCATGTTCTAGCAACTAGAAGAAATGGACTTTGGAAAAAAATTTATAAACATAATCAAAACAATTTATAATAAACAAATAGCTAAAGTAATTGTAAATGGAGATTTTACAGAAAATTTTATTAAAAAAGACACAAAACAGGGCTGCCCACTATCCCCCTTACTATTTATATCAACATTGGAAGTATTGAATAGAAATATCAGGCAAGATATAGAAATTAAAGGACTAGAAATAAAAGACGAAAAATATAAACTACAAGCATTTGCAGATGACTTGGTTTTTATATTAGAAGAACTGCTTGAAACAAGCGTTAAGCTTATGGAGAAAACAGAAGAATTTGGAGAAATGGCAGGGTTGAAAATAAATAGAGAAAATACTAAAGTGTTAACTAAAAATCTTACACAAAAACAAAAAAAACTAGCAAAAAAACAAATCTCCAAATAGTTAAAAAAGTTAAATATTTGGGAATCTATCTAACAGCAAGATGTGCAACAATTAAAGAAGACAACTATGCAGGTCTTTTTTTTGTCACAGAATGCCCAGAACAGATTTCTGGCACCTTTTTTGGATGGAACCTTGTAGGGTGCTAGGCAAGGCGGGTTGTATAACGTGAGTTCCAGCACTTTTTTTTTTTTTTTTCAAAAAAAGCACTGCAACTATATAAGATTATTAAAACAAATAAAACTAGATCTGGAAGAGTGAAAAAATCTACAACTTTCAATGCTGGGGAGAATAGCAATATGAACATTTTACCAAAATACTTTTTTTATTTCAAACAATACCTATAAGATTGGGAAAAACCTTTTTTGATGAACTTAATACAATAATATTGAAATTTATTTGGCAAGGAAAAAAAGCCAGAATTAGACTGAAAATGTTATAAGAAGCAAAAGAAAATGGAGGACTTGGACTACCAGACTGGACGTTATATTACCAATCATCTATATTAACATGGATAAAAGAGTGGACAATGCTTAGAGACAAACGATTACTATACCTAGAGGGGGATGACCTGCAACTGGGATGGCATGCCTTTCTGTGGTATGGGAAGAATAAAATACATAGATATTTTCAAAATCATTATATAAGAAATGCTCTTTTCTTAAAATGGGAAAAAATAAAAGCGAACATTTATATTAAAATACCTGGATGACTTTCAACAATGGAAGCATTTACGAGAAAGTTGTGACCTATAAAGATATTTTGGACAATGAAAGAAAAACTGTCTAGCTGTTTTAATTTAAAGACTCAATTGTGGTCATAAGATGACAACTACTTGTATGTGTTGCACTTATCTTTTCTAAGAAACAATTAATTCTTGGGCCATCAATGTATTGATGTTAATATATATACAATTAATAAACTATAGTACATTTAGTTCAAGCTAACTATTATCTGAAACATTTCTTGACATCAAACTTGATTCCTTGTAGGAGATAATAGCCGAGATCCCTGCTGAATTTTTGAAAAAAAAAAGTCTACTGATAAACTGGTCCCTGAAATAGGAAATCATTCTAAAAACCTAGTTTTCAAATTACAGAGGTTGAGTACCATTTTATGACCAGCTAAGATAATTGCTCAATTGAGATGGGAATTAATATAGGAAAAAAAATCCCAAAATGATGAAAACAAAGCCAGACAAGGAACTCAAGAACATTGTTTACTAAATACTGAAACTATGTACTTTATTTATAGGTATAAATCCAAGTCATGTTTTTTCTATAATGTAATGATAGAACTAGGTATTAGATTTAGAATTACAACTAACATCTGAGCTACAAAAATCAATTTTCCATCTCTTTCTGCCATCTAATGATTGTTTGAACCACAATAGGGTGGTCCTTGGAATTATATAGGAAACAACTCTTGTCCCAGGAGTTGTTTTACATTTATTTTAAGCACATCTTGACATGCACATGTAACCCCACTTTTGCCTCAGTAGGCTCTCAAGTAAAATTTAAAACATGGATTTTTCATTTACAAAGCCTTTCAAAAGGCCAAGCCATCTGAAGGACCAGCTATCTCCAATTTTCTCTGGCTTTCCAACAAGATTGCATTGTTGGTTAACTCTAGTACCACTTATCACATAGTGCCATCTGGCAGTGTGCCTTTTCAGTAACTCTGCCTGCTCTACAGAATATTATTATCTTGGAGATCAGGATTACTCTGCACCCACTGGCCTTTAGAAAAGTTCTGAAGACCTGTTTCTTTTATCACATGTTGGGACTGGATGCACCATGAGCCATATATATATATATATATATATATATATATATATATATATATTAATACATGTGAATTTTGACCCCAGCAAAGGTTTATATGTGTTTTTGCATCTTTTTTCTATTATTTACTCTGTATACTTTTTGGCCACTTTTAGTGTTAAGATACCCAGAGTGATTTATAAGTTGAAGGCTATAAATGGACTAAAATAAAATTTAAAAATGGCTGCTTTGAGCAGAGTCCGGCTCTTCACTATTTTCTAGGATCATGGGGAATGGAATAGTCTGTTCTTTCAAACTAGCTTCTTGATGCAGGTCAGGTGTCTAACCTGATTCTTGCCTCAGAGATCTTAATCACCCTGAGATACTACTGATATGTGGCAGATAATGCAAGCTGAACTTTATAAATATGAGCATAGCAGACATCTGCTATATCTAATCCATGTGAAAAGATTGCTCACATCCATTCTGGTTTGGCAAAAATGTTCTGTGTTGAATAGTCAACAATCAGCTGATTGTCAGGATTCTTTTGGATATAGTTTTAAGCACTAATCAAAACTACCTTCCTGTCCAAACACTAAAAATCAGCCAATGCTCCTTGGAACATCTGTACGACGTTAGATTTGGACCCCTTGACCACCCTACTTGGATCCGCACATATTCTGTAGTAGGCGAATACATCACGACATCCTAGGTTCTTGGGAAGAACTTTATGCCAGTGAAGGTAAACAACAGCTAAAGAACTGGCAGCTGTGACTTCACCCTGTGTATATAACAATAGCAACTAGTTTTAATCTCGAGCTCTACCATAATTTCCCGCAAATCGTCAACCGCTACTGTTCCCTAAAGCAGCGACTGCTTTAGGAAAAGGCTCAGGTTCCAGCGCCACTGCTCTGGCAACAGCCGAATTGAATGCGGAAGCAACTGCAAGAAGACGCCCCGGCAGGGGAACGATCGGCACAAATATGGACGCCCGGGGAAATCAGCATTTCTGATTGGACGTTACCGAGCCCGTCAGTCATGGCAAAGGAAATGGGAGGGCGGTCGGCGGCGGCGGCGCCTGCCGGCGCTTCTCGGATGAATGGCGGAGGCGGGTCATGGCCGGGCGTGGTCGGCGCCTGTTTCCTTTTGCTTCCCTTCCGGGCTGCGAGAACTAGCAAAGGCCTGGTGGAGCTGCGGGCGGGGACGGGGCATTCGCTGTCATTCAGTTCAGTCATTCTCTCGGTCAGCGGCGGAGGACGGAAGATGGACGCGCTCGGCAGGAAAGTAGTCGTCTGCGACAACGGCACCGGGGTGAGGAAAGAGGGCTGGGCTTTTCAGGGATGGCCGGTTTGGGTAGAAGGTGGGTGGGGAGACCCTCGTGGGCCTGGCTGCAGCAGCAGCTGCAACAAACAAAATATACCCTTCTGGCCGGAGGGAAGTTGGGCTGCGCCTTCTCAAGGAAGCTGCGGCTCTTTTAGGGCGCTGGCAGGAAAACCCGCTTCCTTTCCGTAGAAAAGACGTTTCCCTCCAAAAGGCTCGGGACTCCCGGCTTCTCATTCCCGTCCTGCAGCCCAGAAGATGCGGGGGCGCCTTCGGTTTCGTCCTGTTCCCTCTGGCCAGCCCAGGGACGGGAAGGCTGGAGGGCGATTCATTCGCTCTCCCTCCTTTTCTATGATTTTGCCGTCAGCCGGTTATTAATCTATTACACGTTTCAGCCAGTTAGCTCTGCCTCTAACTTCGCCGTTGCGCCTTTCCTTCCTGCTACTCAACCCCGAGCAGAACGATTTCCTGTATGTGGAGTATGGTTTAATCTTTCTCGTTCATTCAAATGGCTGGGTTTTTTTTTTTTTTTTTTTTTTTTGGTTATGCACCGGAAGTCGCAACAGAGTCCTGCATTGCTAGGACTTGGCTTGGGGAAAAGAAAAAAAGTGTTGCATGACGCTTCTTCGCCCCACCTCCAAATTTTGTGGGCAGTTACCCAAGCGAAGTTTCCTTGAGTGCGATTTTCAGGGCTTATTATTGAAGCAATGAACGGTCCAAAGACAAGGAAAGTCCCAAGAGTCCCTTTTAAAAGTATGCTAAAAAAATGGACTTTAAACACATATGCAAATGCAAATAAAGAAGTAGCACATTGAAGTAATCTTCACTTCAGACGACGAGTTGATTTTTATCTTCCTTATGTACTTCCTTCAACCTTGCCAAGCAGAGTAGCTATTTTCTAGTACATACAGTTTTGTCACATGTCCAGAGTATGAATTTTTGCTACTGATAATCAGAACTTCTATTGAACCAGAATTGTTTCTTTAATTCTTCTTGCAGCACATGTTGCTTTCTCTATTGGTCCCATTATATTAGCTATCTGATCTTGTGTCCTTTGCTTTTGCTGAAACCCTCCTATTAGATTGGAAATTTAAAGGTTTTCTTCATTCTTTTAAAAAAATCAGCATAGTGTTTAAAAAAAGTTTTCATTGTTTTTATATCAAATACATTTATTGTGATTTTGTTAATTTGAGATGATTCTAATGTCACTGAGAGAAGCTGGGACTGTGTGAATACTTTATGGTTTTGCTTTGCATATAAAGAAATAGGATTACTCAACGTTGATATAAATATTTATGAAAGCTGGATGCATTTCATTTAATAAATTAGTAAATTTGATTAATAAATATGTACCAATTGAAAAAATCAAACTTAAAAGGTTGAAATTAATATTTAATATTTCTGATTTTGAATGTTTTTAAAGTTTGTGTCAATCAAACTTGCCTATATTGCACAAACACAGAATAATGGGCCATGTTTGAAGACCCCTGGTCTAAAGAAATTTTAGTTTATCATTTCTCTCAGGAGAAACTACCATGAATTATTACTCTTTAATAGTTAGTGTTTAACACTAGCTATAGTTATTTTTAACAGAGTAATTGTATTACCTTTAATACTTGATAATTTACCAAGAAAGGAGACAGACTGTTAAAACCTCACTGATTATAGAAGAAAGTAAAAACAGATTTTTTCTAAAATGTTATAAAAGATTTGTAAAGAATTTTATTGTTTTTTCATTCTATTTAGGTTTCATCCTTTATTTAAACAACAGTTTATTCTTGTGTCACCTTGTGTCAATATGCTCTACCATTTACCTTATTATTATACTACCACTATCTTGCAGTTTATTTGTGTCTGATCACTGGCTGGATGCTGTAATCATTTAGGTAAAGGCCAGCACATTAACAATAAATCTTAAAAAGATGCTCTGGATTAATGATTCTCAGACCTAATAATATGGCAAGGGTATAGGTGACTGTCTTCAGTGGTTTCTGTATTGGGTAAGGTCACAAGTGATATACCAGCCAAAGCTGAATAAAGAACAACTAGCCATGGCCTTTGCCTGTTCCTCTAGCAGGAGATGTGAGTCCAGGCGTACCTTCAGATTGGCAGCCTGCTGTGTCTGAGGAAACAAAACCCCAATCAAGGGTCAAATATTGTATAGACTGAGATGGTATAGTCCTGAAATCAGCTACTCCATCTTACTTTGGTTTCTCCCTGTTCAGATCCTGATCAGGTGGGACATCTACTGCATTTTCCATAAAATGAATATAGAACTGATCGAATAAATTTCTCCCAAAATATGTATTACTGGCCTTTTCTGATGTGTTCAGTGGCATACTGAAAGGCTCCCTTTTAGGATCCACACTGTTCAATTGCATTATAAATCAATTGGATAAGAAGTGAAAAATACATTTGAGGATGACATAAACTTGGAGAAGGATAGCAGATATCTAGGAAAACAATACAGGTAGTCCTCAAGCTATAACCACAATTGAGCCCAAAATTTATATTGCTAAGCAGGACAGTTAAGTGAGTTTTGCCCCATTTTATGATCTTTCTCACCACAATTGTTAAATGAATCACTAAGTAACATGGCTGTTAAGTGAATCTGGTTTCCCCATTGACTTCGCTTGTCAGAAGGTCACAAAAGGTAATCACATGAGCCTAGGACACTGTAGCACTCATAAATATGAGCCAATTGCCAAGCCTCCGAATTTTGATCACATGACCATGGAGATGCTGCAATGGTCATGTGAAAAACAGTCATAAGTGACTTCATTCAATGCCGTTTGAATGTCACTAATTGAGTGATTATAAGTCAAGGACTACTTGTATAAAAATTTAGGAGTTGTTAAGGTGGATCAAGGGGCAGAAACTAGCTAGATGAGCTTTATTTTATTTACTTGGGCTTCTGTACTATCAGCCTCTTGAGACAGCTAGGTTAAGAAGTAAATATCACAAGGACTATTAGAACTATTTTTGTAAGGAAGAATGTTAAATAAAAATACGAATCTTGAAATGTGGAGTTCTTGATGCTCTCTGAGCTTGTCTGCTTGCTTGCAGATGATTATCAACTAGGTAATATCAGAGTGAGTCTTGAAATCATGAATCTAGAAAGCTGCCAGGGTTTATTTCTGCCTCCTATTTGCCGCATAGAATCAAAGCAGGGTTAGTTTAAACCTTTTTTTCAGCTCACACTTTCCCAAGGCTGAAATATTATTTTGTACCTCTTTTACAGTACCTACTAAAGATTCTTGCATTTTTTTCACCAACATTATCTCTGCCTTGCTGTACATAGACTTTCAGTTGGGACAAATACAAAATCCTATATTTGTGTAGGAAAAGTCAAGTATACTTTGTGGAGGAAACTATACTAGAGAGTAGTACATACAGACTTGGTATCTTGTGAGTTACAAGATAACATAAGTCAACACCAGGATGCAGCAGCCAGAAAGAAAAAGAAGGGAAGAGAAGGGAAAGGAAGAAAGGAGGGGAAAAAAAAGAAAAAGAAAAAGTCATTCCTACATTGCATCAGCAAGTAGAGCCATTTCTCATTGAGCGACTACCTTGTTTTGCAACTGTTTGCAAATTCAATGATAATTGATAATGCCAGAATTGTTAATGACATAAAATATCTGGTGTGTTAATCTGTGTAAATTTTGCAAATTAAGGAGGCTTGTCTTTAAGCCTCTTCGTATATCTTAACTTTTTCATGATAGCCAAGATTTGCAGATTTTTACTCTTGTCTCCATATCACATATATAGTGTCTTTTACTGGGATAAATTTAAAATCTAGAGAAATTTAATTATAGTTTAGATAATGGCTTGATATATTTAACCAGGTATAGCCTTTAGAATGTGTATCTGTGTTTTCATAATTTCAGCTATTTTCTGTGAAATAAAACAATATGAGTGCAGAAGTGATTGCTTTCAGAAGTTATTAAATGATACATCTAGTGATCTTTAAAGTGTTTGATAAAATTACAGAATAACATATCTGGAAACTAACATGAAGGATATTTTTTCCTTTATAGTTTGTGAAATGTGGATATGCAGGATCCAATTTTCCAGAACATATCTTCCCTGCGTTGGTTGGAAGACCAATTATTCGTTCAACTACCAAAGTGGGAAACATTGAAATCAAGGTAATACTTAAGAAACTTGATTCCTTGCATGGTAATTTGGGGTGTTTTTCTCTTCCTCAGAATAATTGCTTCTGAGACATTATGTGATGATCAAATAACTCAGCAAAGTTATTAGTTTGCAAAAGAATTAGCATATTGATATAAAAAAATAGGATGTGGCATTTTTTTCTCTGAGTGTTTCTTCTAACACCTTTTTATTTTACTTGAGTGAAAGGGAAGAAAAATCCTCTGGTATTGTTTGTTTATGTACCCTCATGAAATCTTTTACCAATATTAGTTCCCTCACTTTTCTTCATAAGGTATACTCTGAACTCCATTTCTATGAATTAAATACATGGAATGTATTCTGCTTTAAAGCTAAAGAAAGATATGGCAATGCAAAAACCTCAAATTCCTCTTACAAGAGAATTAGAGTTGATCATAATTTGAAATGGCTGATAAGCCTAAATAAATAAATAAATAATCTAGGTTCTGTAGCCTCTTCCAGTTTGTTCTGTGAGAGACAAGTCAATAAGAGAACATCTCACTTTCTAATTGTTAGCCTTGACCACAGATCAGCAACCTGCGGCTCCGGAGCCGCATGCAGCTCTTTGAGCCTTCCCTTGTGGCTCCCAGCTTCCTCTGCCATTTGCAGACAGAGACAGAGAGAGGCACTTGTGCTTCTCTCTCCTCCCTCTCTCCCTCCCTCTCTCTCTCTCTCTCTCTCTCTCTGTGTGTGTGTGTGTGTGTGTGTGTGTGTGTGTGTGTAAAAAAGAGAGTGGCCTCACTCTGTTCCACGAGCCGACAAGCTTACTGGGTGGGGCTCCTGCCTTGGCTGCGTCTCTGCAGGAAGCAGGAAGGGCAGGAGACAACTAGCTAGCCCAGCTATACTGACTCAGGAATTCTGGGAGTTGAAGTCCATGAGTCATAAAAAAGCCGAGGTTACCTACCCTGAGCTTGTTGGAGAACAGCTTGAAGCCAGCTTGCCAGGTGAGCAGAAGATCAGAGAGAGGGAGAGAGAGAGAAAAAAAGAGAGGGAGAGAAAGAGAGAGGAAAGAGGGAGAAAGAGTGGGGGAAGAGGACTGGCAGACCAAGGGCAGAAAGAGAGAGGGAGGGAGGGAGAGACAGAGAGAGGGAGAGAGAGAGACAGAGAGAGAGACCCTTTTGACATCTAAAATGAAGATAACACTGCATATATTTTTTTTTACCTTTTATATATATATATAAAGGTAAAAAAGGATATATGCAGTGTTATCTTCATTTTAGATATCAGAAGCGTTTTGCGGCTCCCGGTGTTTTGTTTTCAGTGGGAAACTGGTCCAAGTGGCTCTTTGAGTGTTTTGGGTTGCCTACCCCTGGCCTTGACCAACAGAGTATTCCATAGAGACAAAAAATTAGCTGATTGATAGATTTATAGATTGAAGCAATATACTGTACAATCGATTGGGTTTTTTTTTTTTTCCTTCTCCAAGCTTCTCTTGACTTTTGTGCTCTGTACATGTCTCCATATAAGGCTGTGGTTTTGTTCTGGGCTAAAAAATTGTTTTTGCTTCTCTACAACACCAGGAGAAACATTTGTATGTTATCTTTGTTCCATGTTCGGACCCTCTACCATACAGAATTCATGTATTTTGTGGTAGGTAATATATTCCTCCTCCAGCAGAGCTTCCCGATAGCTGCTTCATTTTAATTGGATGCATTCTCCTCATAGTTGTTCCCTAAAATAATATTTTAAAAAATGGTTTTGTCTTACTATCAAGATGTACATGTGAGGGGAGCATCTTGAAATCTCCCCAGCAAGCATATGAAGGTGCTGTATTCAGATTGCAAAACTAACTGAGACTGTTAAGGTGTGGTGGGAGGACTCTGAGCAAGACAAGCGTACAATCCGAGAGAAGGGGAAATAATTATTTGTTTAAAAAGAGGCTATGGTGAAACGTATTGCAACATTGAAGCTGCAGTGCTTGATTTTTAAAGTCTGCCTTTCAGCTAGCACAGGAGTAGGCAACCTTGGCTCTTTTATGACTCGTGGACTTCAACTTCCAGAATTCCTGAGCCAGCCATGTTGGCTCAGGAATTCTGGGAGTTGAAGTTCACGAGTCATAAAAGAGCCAAGGTTGCCTACCCCTGAGCTAGCACATGGGTGCCTAATGGAGATCGATAACAGGCAATTTGAGTCTATCTATATTTGTGTCAGAAGCACCTACTAAGCTAATCAAAGGGTGCTTCTACTGTAGGTTAAAAAGATTTGCTGGTGACAACACTGTTGCCCAGGGGGAGGCCTCCTTCATATCCCCTAGCCACTTGAGTGCATAAACAGTCAAATCTGGAATTCCTCCTGCATTCTAAAACAGCATAATACTAAGGCCATTCTTAGCCATTGGGGATGGTACCTTAAAAATGGCTATTTAATTAATTAGGTGGGTTTCTGGCCAGTTTATCTCCTAATAGTGTAGCCATTACAATCCTATGCTTTTGATAGAACAAAAAAAAAGAAAACATGGTGACACTTTTTTTTTTGTAATAAATAATTTGTCCCACTCGCTTACTATTTAGGAGATTGTGTACTCTTCCTGTCTGGTATGCTATTTTGGGTGTAAATGTGTGTTCTTTCTCCTATTTTGGCTACTTTATAGCATCTTAGAGACAGTGTAATGTACAGTTCCCATTTCTGCTCATCCCCCAAATAGGCAAAGTGGATTTGGAAATAAAAAAACCCAACAAACACAGAGAAGCAAGGATGTTCAATGTTTTGACTACCTTACAAACTACAAGCGCAATTAATTAGTATTTTTTAAAAGAAGTCTTACCAGTTTCTAACTACTATGCATGGTGGTTCTGAGAGTGCAGCAGATTAGATTAGGACTGCCAGATGTAGGTTTCTTATAAGTATTTCCAAAAATAAATGATGAAAATAGTTAAGCAAAAGATTGTCAGCAAAGAAATTGTAGCAGCACAATCCAACTGGATTTTTTACATCATGGAGTTTTTATTATTTAGGATTAAATAATCACTAGGCTTAATAAATTTGTTTTAAGACAAAGTGTTAACATAGATAATGTTTAAGAGGCTGTTAAAGTTTACAAAGATTGCAAAGATTAAAATCTTATTTATCTCACTTTAATTAAACATTCGCTCCTGAAAACGATCTAAGTAAATTTTATAGCAATTGTAAGTGCTGAAATTTGTATATTAGTGAAACTTCATGTTAATTAGGCACCTTGCTCAGCAAATGAGTGTGTACTGTACTTGACTGGGGAATTATGTTGTGAGTAGAATATCCTTTGGAATCTTAACATCTAACTAACAATTTTGTAAATTTACATCAGGAAGGTTGTAATAGTGTTTAAGTGATTTTCAAGAGAAGCTAAGGCAAAATTATTAAAGTATAATTCTGAAAAATTGAAGAAACAATGAGGAAAAGCAAACCAATATTGTTTCCCTTTGCCTGCTGTTTTGTGGATCAGTTAAATATTGGAATTTTACAGGTCAGTCCTACACAAATTGCACAATTTTCTTGGCAATAATTGTTTTTTAGCCCAAAGACTCTATGAAGAGAAAAGTTTATAATGTCCTAAAGCCAGTGCACAAGTTCATCTAAGAATATTGTTTTGAATCGTATGTACATGTAGTCCTTGACTTGCAACCATTTGTTTAGTGACTGTTGAAAATTACAATGGCACTGAAAAAAGTGGCTTATGACCATTTTCCACACTTAACAAGCATTGCAGCTTTTCCATGGTCACATGATCAAAAGTCAGCTGGTTGGCAACTGGCATGTATTTATGATAGTTGCAGTGCCCCAGGATCATAGGATCAACTTCTGTGATCTTCTGACAAGGAAGGTCAATAAGGGAAGCTAGATTCACTTAACAACAGTGTTACTAACTTAATTGTAGTGATTCACTTAATGACAATGACAAGAAAGGTCGTAAAATGGGGCAAAACTCACTTATCAATTGCCTTGCTTTTGGGCTCAATTGTGATCATAAGTCTAGGGCTACCTATAATTCTTAACAAAATATTAGGTCTGTTTAAATGTATTCTGAAGAATGGATAGTCTAGATTTATTTTATATCATACATTATTCATTTCCTTTGTTGAAAGTAGTTTTCCCCAAGTCAGATATATATACAATATATACAATATGCTAGAAATGTCTGAGAAAAAAAGATTAAGCATGTTTTTACATATAATTTGTTTTTTAAACTTTGGTATTTCTTGGAGGCTAGAAGTTAATTTGAAAAATGAAATGAAATGAAAAAAATTATATCAATAAAAGGATAAGAGCTAATATTGGTTATGAATATGTTAGCATATTTCAAAAAATGCTGTTGCTAATATAAATGCAAATTGGGGTACATTTTTTACTAAGTCAGAATATAATTTTTTTTAGAGCAATGTGAAATTTTATTCATGAAGCCTGTAAGTATGGTGATGTTCTTGTCATATATTTTGTCATACCAGGTTTTTGCAAGATACTAAAAAACATTAAGATAGAAAACTTTCAGGGAAACTGCCAATGCCATTGAAAGCATCCCAGATGAGAGATCTCATTTTTTTTTTTGTATTCTAAACATTTGCCAACATTTGTAAACCTGGTTTATTCTAAATTAAAATAAACCAGTTTTACTAAATTAGAACTCTACTTCTTTCTGGCAGAAATGATAGTGATTTTTTTATTGACGTATGTTAAAATATAGAAATCAGTCTTAATATATTCAAAATATACATTTCCCCTCAATGATAGGAAAGCAGGATTCTTAAATTGGGGGATACATAGCTCTGAAAATGCTAGTTTCTTATTTGCTTGTCTGTCAAAATATGTTCACGTTTACAATCTTAGAGCAATCAAGATACTGAATATGTTAAATTTATTGCTAGTTCCTGGGGAAGGATATAGATAGATTTACTTGGTTATGATTGAATTTCATTGAGATTAACATGGGGGAAGGTTTATTCTTAGCAAATTTGCTGATACAGGAGGATATCTGCAGAGCATTTTTGATAAAACCATAAGCTACTGTGTGCATGGAAATAACCTTTTCTTGGAGCTATTTTTGTGTTACGTTTTAGTTTGGGTTCTTTTAACGGTAGCCTTTCTGTCACTTACCTTAAAGTATGCTATATTCAAAGCATTTCCACCTATCTCTGCATCTGTTTTTCTGCTTTGTTTCTGTTATGTATACTTGAAATAATTTGGATAAAGGTTTCACCAGGGCCTCTTCTGATTCTCTTGCTTCTGCCTTTTCTTCATCTTTCTTGACCTGTTGAAGTAGAATAACAAAAAGATGGTAAGTGAGGCGCCCCTGTGCTATCATCCACACTTTTGCTTCATGGGGCTTATAGCCTTTCTCTCTCTCTCTCTCTCTCTCTCTCTCTCTCTCTCTCTCTCTCTCTCTCTCTCTCTCTCTCTCTCTCTCTCTCTCTCTCTCTCTCTTTCTTTCTCTTTGTGTGCTTTTTTCCCCCTTTGTCCTGTATTATTTTTATGTTTTGAATACATTCCTATTTTAATCTTTCTTCATCATTTTGATTTGGTAGCTAGTACATCCAATTCTTATAGATATTTGTAGTTAACTGCAAATGCAAGACATCTACAGGTCTGTATGTGTTTAGTACCTATGCTAGAAACCACTTATTGAACTCAACAGAAATGAAACATACAGAAAATACCCACGCATTACTTGCTGTGGGATCATTCGAACAAGTAGGATAGTTCACACATAGAAACTTCCCTTTTTTTCTTCATAAAGCCTTCTATTGTAATTTTCATGCCTCTGGATCATATCCAAGTTTCACATTAGTGAAATAGTTATATTTATTCATAAATGAATTTATTAGTGCAATGGCAATCAAAGATTTGTCCCTTAAAGCAAAGCTAAAATAATTACGGAAATATGCATCTGTATAAAAACAAAAGAAGACACGCATGTACTTTTCTACAAAGTCTTATTTTCAAAGATGAAAGAAATTCTTACAACAGGATGAGAAAAGCACTTGGTTTATATGTGTGAATCTACCCTAAGTATGTTCTGTATTGTTATGTTCCCACATAATTCTTACTTACACTTTTTTAAACTGAATGGACAATTCAGTAAAGTTTTTCATGCTTCTGAAATTCAGTTTTAAGCAAATCATGTCTGAAGCATTTATTAAAAGCTGGTGTAACTGAACGAGTGTTGTATATGGTTAAACATTAATATTTTAAAGCAGTGTTATAGAACTAGTATAGTGATGATGAAATTTTTGAGTCCAATCCAGATTATTTCTGAAACATAAACAATTTTGCTTGGATTCATGAATGATTTTTGACAGGCTGTTTAATTACAACTACAATTTTTGATCTATTATAGGGTGAACTGTCTTGAATTAGAAAAGAGCTGTATTCATATTTTTACAATAAATAAATTGTTGCAGCTCTATTAAAAAAATTAATTTGGCTTTACAGCCCTAAGAAAACTACATTGCTAAAAGCTAATTGACAATTCTGTATATTGTTAGTTTTTAGGATTACCACAATGATTCAATCATTGTGCTGTTTAGTCACTGAATACTAGTTCTTTATTTTTTGTTAGAACTTACTTAATGTCTGCTTCCATTTATGGGGAATATTAACTTCAAAACCTGAAGTCAAATTTAATGGTTCCTTATGAAATATATTTATTTTTAATATATTAATTAGGATAATGATGGGATGGGACAAAAGCTTAAAAATAATCTTGTATTCATGTGTTGTTAAAACAGCCAACGGAGCTTCATCATTATTTTATAGAACAAAGTATTGTGTAATTTTTATGATAATGATAGGACTCCTAAATCATTTGAAAGTATTTAAACTAAGACTTAGAAGTGAAGTTCATATTTTTGTGCAGGAGAACAGTAACTCAGGTTTGGAATAAATGGCTCTCAGAAATCAATTTTTTACTGTAGACTAATACAAAACATCCATTTTTTTCTAATCAATGTGAAATTTGCAGTCCCTTATTTGCTTTTGCTACTTGTTCTCTATGCTTATGCAGCACTCGTTATTACCATTTAGTAATGTGCACAGAAACATGAAACATGCATGGAAATTTTTTTCTGCTAAATTCACCTATTCTTCTTGTGTAGAATTTCAAGATCTTATGTATATATTTATGATAAAGTAACGCTGAAGGTAGCAAAATCTAGAATCCCTAATATACCTGAGGCTTCAACAGTAGTTGGTATATAATGTTAACATTATTTAAAAATCAGTCTCAGGTGATATAAACTTACCTGCATGAAAATGAATCAAATCCGTGAACTGTCTATGGACATAACTATTTAAAAAGTGGTAGTTGTATTTTTTTTCATTATTAATGCCTTTTTATGTTTTTCAATTGAGTATATAAATCAATTTCTCCCCCTCAAATGTCGGTATCATAAAGGATAACTAGAAAAGCCATTTCATTTTTTGGGAGGGTTCTTTTTAAAAAACATATATTCCAATAAAGGTTTATAGAAAATAACAATTTATTCATATCCATATGCAAATTGTAGGATCTTATGGTTGGGGATGAAGCAAGTGAGCTGAGATCAATGCTGGAAGTCAATTATCCCATGGAGAACGGCATTGTCCGAAACTGGGATGATATGAAACATCTTTGGGACTACACCTTTGGACCAGAAAAACTCAACATCGATACAAAAAATTGTAAAATACTTCTGACAGAACCTCCTATGAATCCAACGAAGAACAGAGAAAAGATTGTGGAGGTAAGTGCCTTTTTTAAAAAAAAGAAAAAAATCATTCTATCCAACCTAGAATTAGTTTTTCTTAAGGGAAAGCAGCATTTCTTAACTTACCCGTTCTTCAGGATAACTTTTATTAGTTTTAATGAATAAGAGTCAAACTGACATTTTATCCAAGGTCAGATTAGACCTATATTCAGAAATTATTTAAAAAGCAATACTGTAGAAGTAAAGTTCTATAGAATGCTTTTTCGATGAAGTTGTGCATATTTTTTGTCTAAAATAAAATCACCTTACATACTTGCAAATCTTTTTAATAATTCTGTTAAAATGTGTAATTCTGTTAAAACATTCTGATAATAAGGTTGACTCAGCCTTCCATCCTTCCGGGGTAGGTAAAATGAGGACCCAGATTGTTGGGGGCAATGTAAATATATATATATATACATTGCTTACTGGTGTACACCGCTTAGAGAGTGCTTGCACTTAAAGCGGTATATAAGTCAAATAAATAAATAAATAAATAATCAATCAGAGACATAATCCAATTCATAGAATTAGAGCTTTGGAATCCTGAGTGCTTAGAATACTACTTTGCATGGTAAATTGAGAAAGGGCTAAGAACCGAGTAAAGGTTAACATAGAAATTATATGATAAACTTCCTTGTTTTAAAACAAAAGAACTGAAAGAAAAGCACATCAAATGTAATAGGCTTACTTCCAAATAGAGCAATTTTTTATGATCTGATGTTCCACTCAAAAACTGGAAGTTGAATAGTCTGGCTCAGCTGAGAATTTGGCCTGAGATTCTTACTAATTCTTACTTAGAGGAGAAGATCCTATCAACAAATGAAATGTCATATTGTTGCTAAATTTATATTATACAGGTGAAATGTAATTGTTTTTGTTAATGCAGTGAATGTGGAAAAATCACAGGTTGGAGGTCTAGCTTAGGGCAATGGCACATTTTTACATATGGTGTATAAATATATCCTCAGGATCACATCACAACACATATTGTGGTTTCACAATTAAATGGCATATGGTAATGTAGTCTGGGTAGTAAATTAAACATATTAAATTTGCAGTATTTTTTTATCTTTATTGATTCTGGTTTCCGTACATTTGTTGAGGACTAAGAGGTTGTTGGAAAACAGTACAATTTCACTTTAATTACTCATTTTACAGCATGTCAGAAAATAGTAATGCTTGAGATTTATCAACTCTAGGACAAAAGAATTACAAATTGACAATAGTTTCTGAATTTGGACTCAAGAGGGAAATGGATTTTACTGATAAGGTTGAAGAGAGAAAAACTTCTAAAAGATCTTTATAACCAGAACTAATAAAATTATTAACTTGATAAAATAATCTCATTAGCAGAACAAAATGAAATTTAACTTCTTCCTTCTGAAATTGTTACCATGTAGCCTTTCCAGTTAATGGTCAGGAAAAGATTTCAAGGTTGAATGCACAGGTTGAATGCTGCATGGGAGGAGGAGAAAGTCCAATTGGGTGATTATATTTTTGCTTGTTTGATCTTGGATTTTGAGCAATATCCTGTATTGCTTAAATGAAATGAGGAATTCAGAGTAAATACTTAAGCACTGAATAACATTTTGATGCATGTTGTACTCCTGCATCAATACTCAGGCTGCTACATTTTGTGCCATCTTTTAAACACTTTATGAATGCACCTCTTATATTAGTGGAGCAAGAAACAAAAAATGGCTGCTGAATCCTTGATCTATTTATGGCCCAATTTGTCCTTGCCTGATGTTATAATATCTCATTTACAAATTGGAATTGTGTCATAATATATTGTATATGTGGTGTAAACCATTTTATTAAAGAACAGTTTTGGTGGGAATACATAAAACTGACTGAATTCTCAGAATTTAAATAAATTTAAAAACTGCTTAAAGATATACAGTATCTCTCCTCCTCTGTTTATATCCCACCTATCCTTCAAGAGCTCAAGTGGTTTACATGGGAATTCATTTTCATTTTGTTCCCCTAGCAATCCTATTCTAACAAGTTGATCACTTCACTACTCTGTCTGTTTCTCCAGAAGAAGACTGTAGAGTTATATCATTAGCTTGAGTAGCTCTGCATTAATTTTATCAGGAAAGTGATAAATGAAAATGGATCTTGCATCCATTCTTTTTTTTTTCCCCTTGAGCAGATCTAAAATAGCAGTGCCAGACAAACTAGACATAATTCAGTATCCTCTCTGTAGTGACCCAAGATACTGTAGCGAAACCTAGACAAAGATTTAAAGCAAGGGTTCCTAAATTTTTAATACTGCAATCTCTTAACATGATAAATGAATTTGTGTGACACTCCTTCATGAATAAAACTAAATGATAAATAAACATTAAAACTGCCCTAGTTGACAGATGGATGCATATATAGGCTTAGCCATCCTCCACACTCAAGTTAACTTATAGGCTTGCCTAGACAAAGCAAGAACAACTTCTGAGAGTGCTCTTGCTTTGCCTAAAGAAATAGTTGTAAATATATTTTGCATACCAAACTGGGTTCCATACTACAATTTACAAAATCCTGGATTAAAATGTTGAACATGGCTGAGGAAATTGCAGTTCAAGTCCACTCTCAGGTATGAAAACTTACTGGGTGACTTTAGGTTAGTCGTTCATTTTCTCTGCTCAGTATCATTCCTCATGTAAGCTGCCTTCAATTCATGCAGGAAAGGTGGGTTATAAAGCTAGCAAATTAAAACAAATATTTATAAATGAATGATTTAGTGGAACTAATATATTCCATTTTGAATCCACTGAGAATGTTAAAATCTTGTATGAAGTACTAAGAAGCTTATATGGAGTCTCTGTTCATCCTGAAAATAACTTCCAATAAAACCATCTGCCACAACTTTAGCAATCTGCAATTGTGACAGTTTTCCACAGAACTCTATGTGAGTGTGTGTATAATATATACACATTTTTGCTCCCTTATACATATTAACAGTCTTTCAATCACAGCCTGATTCTTATTAGCACTTTTCTAAGTAAAATAACATTAATTTATGACATAAATCTCACAGGGTTTGGTACTCTCTCCTTTCTTGTTTAACATTTACATGAAGCTGTTGGGTGAGATCATCCATCACCGTGGATTGCAGTATCATCAATATGCTGGTGATATTCAGCTCTACACATCTACACAAAGTTACCATTGTACTGTTTACTTCATTGGATCTTTTTCCTGTGTTCAATCTGGTCCCATTGTATAAAGTTTTCAAAAAGTTTTAAGTTTTGTTAAGTTCTGTTAAGTTTTCAGAATGTGGTAGAGCCCACACATTGGTTCTACTAGGAGTGAGTACCTTAGCCAGTGTTGGGATTCAGCCAGTTCGCACCACTTCGGTAGAACCGGTAGCTAATTTTTTGTTGCCCAGGCTCAGAATAGACTTCTGGAAGCGGCATCCACATAGAGCGGTTGTTCACATATTTGAATCCCACCACTGACCTTAGCTGTGACTTCTGTGAATATTTATGATGAGTTTTGTATGCTTTTGTCTTAACTTTGTAAGCTAAGAGACAGGCACCATATGAATTAGAATAATAAATAAATTAGAATATTAAAGAAATATATTTATTTCTATGACTCTAACTGATAAATGTACCATATCATCTTGTTACGTTATTGAATAATTTTAATATTTGCATTAGATTATTTACTAATTTTAATTAAAAGGCAAATACGTGTATAGTCCATTACACTACAACTCTTAGTTAGCGTTGGCTGTAACTTTCATATTTAAACAGTAAACACTTTGAAACATGTATAGTCCATTACACTACAAACTCTTAGCATTGGCTGTAAACAGCAAACACTTTGAAACATGTATAGTCCATTACACTACAAACTAAACAGGGAGGTATCCAAAATTTTCTTGGTAGTCGAGCTATGTGTGCATGTGAGTGCACACTGGCCCACCGCTCATGCAAGTTGAGTCGCGCTTGCACACACACACCGGCCCACCACTCGCACAGCCCGGATCTCCTCTCTCCCCCCCCCAGCCAGGCCGCTAAACCGCAAAAGTAGGGGACTGCTGTTCTAGACAATAAATGGAGGACTTAATTCATAATAACAATTACTAAACATTTTAATTGCTCCTTGTTTTTTTCCTAGATGATCAGATTTCACCTACAGGTAGTCCTTGACTTACAACCATTTTTTAGTGACTGTTCAAAGTTACAACAGCCCTGAAATAAGTGACTTATGACCATTTTTCACACCTATGGCAATTGCAGCATCCCTGTGGTCACGTGATTAAAATTCGGACATTTGGCAAATGGCCTGTATTTATGACTATTGCAGTGACCTGGGGTCATGTGATCACCTTTTGTGACTGTCTGACATGCAAAGTCAATGTTAAGCCAGATTTACTTAACAATCATGTACTAACTTAACAGCTGTAATGATTCACTTTCAAGAAAGATGGAAAATGGGGTAAAACTCATTCAACAACTAATCTTGCTTAGCAATAGAAATTTTGGGCTCAATTGTGGCTATAAGTCCAGGACTACCTATATCAGTGGCTCTCAACCTTTTTAATGCCGCGACCCCCACCCCCAACTGGTTGTAAGTCGAGGACTACTCAACCGGTCATAAGTCGAGGACTATTCAACTGGTGCAGCACCGTTTGCAGAATGGGACTTTTGGCGGGCTCAGCAGGGCAGAGACAGCCTGGACAATTCCTATTGGCTTTTGAAAGCCAATAGAATTAGACTCTATTCAAGAGAGTCTATTCTATTGGCTTTCAAAAGCCAATAGAATAAAAGGGAGTAGCACAGCTAAGGAAAAGGGGGAAAAAAATGGTGAACTGCGTTGTTTGGCGACCCCCGTGAAATGGTCGTTCGACCCCAAATGGGGTCCTGACCCACAGGTTGAGAACCACTGACCTATATTGCCAACAAGGTTGATAATTTTTTAACAATAGCCATAATGTGTAAAAATCATCTGGTGCTTCCCTTATGCTATTATTGCTTGAGGATTTTTTGCATCATTTTATTATATTGTTAATTTATACTGCTGTTTTATATCAGATGTATTTTTATATTATCTTTTAAATATTTTAAAATATTGGTAATGGACCGTAAATAAACAAAAACATAATAGGTCTATTTTGGGCAAAATAAAATTTTAGATTATATTTTACTCAATAGTAGTTTTGGCACAGTGAAAAGTAAATGAGGAAGAGAATGGCAGAAACTATTTAAGGAAGTTTTTACTTTTCTGTTTGAGTAATAAAACTCACTTCCTGCGAAACTAGGTATTAATTCATATTGCACTTCTCAGACACAATTATTATGCTTTTTCTTATGTTGCTTTTAGGAAAAGAGAATTTACACAGCAACTTATGTTCCATATTGTTTAGGAAATACTTGTAATCATCTTCCACATTTCATAGCTATGTAATTTTCAGTTTTGCAGACAAAAGGCATTTTTTATCTTTCAGGTGATGTTTGAAACATACCAGTTTTCTGGGGTTTATGTAGCCATTCAAGCAGTTCTTACTCTATATGCACAAGGTGAGAATAAGTTTTACTTTGAATTATATGTTCATAAAGAAGTATATTTGAACCAAATCCAAATTACAAAAATTCCTTAAACTAGACAGCCTTTTTGATAGTATTTTTGTCTAAGGATATTATTTTGCTTAATAAATTTAAAGTGTAAATCCAAATGCATTATTGTATAAATTCATCTGTGTTTTTTTAATTACTTCATTATTATTTTAGTTGCTGTTTTTATTGTTTCTGCTGTTATAATTTTTGTTTTTATGAGTATTTGAAGTTATTGGGCTGTTTTAAGCTATACTTTGTAAAATATTAAGATCTATATATGTAAATAGAAAGTATCTGAAAAATATTTTAGCATTGTGCTTTGTTCCACAGAAGGGAACAAAGTGCAGCAGAGTGAGAAAACACATTAGAACAATAAGGTAGTAAACTCAGAACCAGGTGGTATTACATGCTTAAAAGCTTAAGCAAATAAAAATCTAGTTTAAAAAAACCTTTCCTTTCTAGTTTAGTCTACTATAAACAGAACATTTTTCTTGTCTGGACTGAATTTGATTTTACTGCCTTGCATCCATTTTATTACTGATTCCGAACATTAATTCATCATTTCCACCTGAATCTAACAAGAACTATAGCTCAGTCCAATTAATGTTCTATTGGCATCTTGCAGATGTTAACACTGAAGCCTGAGAGACAAAATAACATCTCAAGTATTTTTAGGAAAAACAACAGCTGCACATTATAATGTTCTGTATGGAAAAACATTGTGAACATACCGCTTTTTAGAATTGGTCGTGCCAGTAGAAATGGCACCTGTGAAATAAAGTATCCTGTATTACAGATGATTTTTTTCCCAGCAGAATGTTGTAACTAACATACTTTCATAGCTAAAATACCATTAATAATTCTAAGAAAATTATCTGTCACTTTCAGCAAACCTAAGTGATCAGTGTGGAAGACCAGGGTAGTATATGTTTGAAATCAGATTGAAATGGTCTCGTGAGGGTTTTTGTTTTTCTTATTTTTCTTTTGTTTAATTTTTTGTTTGCTATTTTTCTTCAGGTTTGCTAACTGGTGTTGTTGTGGATTCTGGAGATGGTGTTACTCACATCTGTCCAGTCTATGAAGGCTTTTCTCTTCCTCATCTCACCAGGAGACTGGATATTGCTGGTAGAGATATTACCAGATATCTCATCAAAGTAAGTTGGAGTTGTTAAATTTGAAAAAAAAAATATTACCAGTTTTAATAGGTCTTCAGCTCTTTTTTTTCACAAGCTTAGAATGGGGAAGATCAGAAAACCACCCAATGGGATATTTGTAGGAAAAGTGTAATATTATTCCAAAGGAAGGAATGAGCACTGAGCATTTATTCAGAATACTATAACGGTGGCGAACCTATGGCACGGATGCCAGAGGTGGCACTCAGAGCCCTCTCTGTGGGCACGCGCACTGTCAACCCAATCCTAGGCCTTCAGCTGGGTTTTATAAAACCTTTTCGCTTTAGGCCTCTGCTGTGTGCAAAAAAAAAAAAAAAAGGTTCAATCAATCAATCAATTTCAACTTCTTGCAGGAAAAAAAAAGATCTCGCAAAGTTGGAATTGATTTATTGAACTTTTTAGTCCCACCCAGTCTTCCGTTACCACCACAGCCACACCCACCCAATGGCCACACCTACCCGGCACTTGACGATGCATAAGTGGGTTTTGGGTTGCACTTTGGGCACTCAGTCTCTAAAAGGTTCGCCATCACTGTACTAGAACATGTTTACTTATCTAAGGCTTGCTGAATTCCAAGCTACTCTTGCTATTTTGAAGTGATTTATGGCAATATTTTCATTATGTAAATGAAAAATTGTCTTACAAAATAGTGTAGCATCAATGAAGAAATAAATTATTTCCACGCTTAAGAGGTTTTAGCCATGATAATCTATTCAAGAAACAGTACTTTTATTATCGGTAAAAGCTGGGGTTTGGGTATCACTAGATTTTTAGAGCAAGGCCTCCTTGCATTGTCTTGAGCAGAGGTCCCCAACCCCCAGTCCATGGACCAGCACCAGGCCGTAGCATGCCAGCAACTGGGCCGCACAAACAAGCAAAGCCCCATCCGTGGGATGAAGGCAGCACACAAAACCACACCCCCATGAACCTCTCCATGGAACCGGTCGCTGGTGCCCAAAAAGTTGGGGATCCTTGGTCTTGAGGATCCAGTTGTCTGTTGCAGGAGGCATTTATTATTTGTTTGTTTGCTTATCTGAAGAGAAGGCATTCACAGAGATACATGTGAGGTCCCAATCATTTTGGGTTTTAAAACTGGGTCAAGCAAATAAGTTGTGATAAATGCACCTTATGTGCAAGAAAGAGTCTAGGGATACTTTTCAAGAACAGGGGTATATCTGTATATTGAAGTATTGGGTAGATCAGCTTGCATGTTTTCTGTTAATGGCTGATGAAAAACTCAAGTAATAGGTTTGAGTTCAAAATAAAATATGAGCAGCTATCAATCAAGATGCAATGTATCTTTGTCATTTTTGCTATAAATGCTAAAATTTATCACTTTTGCTATAAAAAGGTCTCAACCTGAAAGCCTTATTTCAGGTTTGCCATTAACTGTCTTACTTCTGTACTAGCTACTTTTACTACGTGGATATGCCTTCAATCATTCTGCTGATTTTGAGACTGTTCGCATGATTAAAGAAAAGCTCTGCTATGTAGGTTACAATATTGAACAGGAGCAGAAATTGGCCTTAGAAACTACTGTGTTAGTTGAGTCCTACACGGTGAGTAACTCTGTGCATTTGCAATTTTCCATTATAATACAAAAGTAGACAGCCTGTTATTTTTCAACTCTAATAAACCCTAGTTGATATGGCAAAGGATTACATGGATGAGTACTTTAAGACATCTGTAGCCCCTGTTAAAACAGTTCAGACATTAATGGTCTTTTAAGAATAAGCAGAATAATGGTACAAAAGATCATACAAAAACTGGAGATTTTTGGAAAGCTTCTTTAGACAAAAATGAAAAAAAAACAAGTCCAAAAATTGGTTGAGATGATTCAGCTACTAAGTTTACCATCCAGAATTGCCCTCAAACTAGACATTATAAGTTGAATGTTATCAATGGTAATTGGAATTATTGGTATCAGGCTATACCAGTGTTCAGAAAGATAACGTTTGTTCTCCCATTCTTATTAAATTTGCTTTAATGGATAGCAAATACAAAAATATGAATGTGTTGTTTGTTTGTTTCCTTTCTACCCTTTAACATTAATCGGATTGGCTACATCATGGTATGATAGCTATGGCCATGCTCAATTAAATTTTATTAGTTTTAATATATATTTTTACTTTATTGAAAAATTATAGGTAGTTGCTAGTAATGAGAGGTAATTACTGCTTTAGGAAAGCAAATACCTACATAAAGCAGTCATTGTCCATCATTACTAGCAACCAGTATATTTTAAATAATAATAATAACAACAATAACACGATGATGATGATGATAGTAGTAATAGTAGTTGTAGTATTAGTAGTAGTAGTTCTTTAGTAGAATTATAGAATTGAAAAGGAATTGCTAGTCATCTAGTCCAATCCTCTGTCCAGAGCAAGAATTCTCATCTCCAACAATGTCTCTACAACCTCCAACAATGAAGCACCCACAACTACAGAAAGCAGGATGTCGTGATGCTTAATAGTTCTCATGGTCAAGAAATTCTTCCTTATGTCAAGTTTAGACCTCCCTAAAGCTTCCATCCATTGGTTCTTGCTCTACACTCAACACTTATATTCTAAGCTGCCCAGTATCACTATATTAGTGAGATGGGTAGCATAGAAATCCAATAAATAATATAGTTAGAAAGTGTATTTATGGAGAATAAATCCACTCTTCTTCCTTGTGGTAGCCCTTCAAATATTTAAAAACTGCTATCATGATACCTTTGCTTTCTCTTCTTTAGGCTAAAAGGTACCCAGTCTTTTTAAAGGTTCTTCATAAAATTGAACTTCCAGACTCCTTAGCATCTTACACATTCCTTTTTCCTGTTTTTCGGTGTCTTTGTGTAGAGTGTTTCATGGTTTCAACACTATATTTCTGTTGATGCAGCACATTGCTGGTTAATGCTTAACTTGTGGTCTGTCAAGATGCACATTGTTCTTTCAAATATTATTGCTAAGCCACTTATCTTGTACCTGCACCTGCTTTTCTTGTCCAATCTCTTAAGATCTGTTTAAATCTTGAGTCTGTTTTCTATAGTGTTACCAATTCCTCCTCATCCCTTGGAGGCATAGGCAAATTTTTATCCTCTCCTCCAAGTCATTTATGAAAATTTTGGACACCACCAAGCTCAGGACAGAATCCTCAGGTACACCACAGGATGAACAGACAGGTGAATTAATTAGTTTAAAGCAATTATATAGCCGTCAATATACAGTGTGCCATAAATCTAATATATCTTTGTTCACCTTACCAATCAGTAACAAATACACAGGAGCAGCTAACCAATATGGCTCATAAAACAACCTAACACAATTTTTTAGGGAACATCTTATTTTTAAAATAGTACAGAAGGCCAGCCTGTCTGGGACTGACCCATACTTGGTCTGTAAAAGGTTCACCATCACTGCCCTAGATATTGAGACCAGACAAACTGACTGGTCTATAGTTTCCTGGGCCCACTTTTTTTGCTTTTTTTAGAGATAGAAACAAGAGTAGTTCTTCTCCTGTCTCCTGGCACTTCCCCTATACTCCAGTATTTTTCAAAGATTATATTCAGTGGTTCTGAGGTTGCATCCTCCAGTTCCTTTATTATGATGCAAGATTTTGTGGAGTGGATTTATTGCATTTTATAAGAATGTAAGAACAGTCATGTTGGGTCAAACCAAGCCAATCTTAACCTAGCTTTTTGTTTTTCAAATTTCTCAGTGAACCAGGTACTCCTAAGATGTTTTTAGGAAAGAATTAGAGATGTACCCTGTACTGTCATTATTCCTGTGCACCTGCTCTTTGGAAGCATGTTGTCTCCAATCGAGAATAATCTGTCCTTAATGAATGTATCCAATCCACTTAAATCCTTCTACAGAAAGTGCACAAAACCAAGGATGAAAACCCTCTTGAATGAATTTGGGTTAATATAAAAGAAGAAAGGAATGATATAACCACAGGTGTATACTGCAGGCCACCCAACCAAGCAGATGAAATAGATGAACCTTTTGCTAATCAGTTAGCTAAGGTGCGCAGGAAGCAGGAATAGATACTAATGGGGAATTTTAATTACCCTGATATCAAATGGAAGACAAACTCTGCAGCAACTGGGGAGAGCAAACAGGTTCCTGATGAGCCTAGCTGACAACTTTTACATCCAAAAGATAAAGGAGAGAATTGGAGGTTCAGCTACACTAGACTAAATTCTCACTAATAATAGGAATGAAATGATAAAAGGGGTTGAAGTTGTGGAAACTTTAGGAGAGACTAACTATGTCCTACTGGAATTCAATATATGCCGGCACAAGTAATTGAACAAAATCAAACTAGTGGCTTAGAATTTTAGAAAGCTGACTTCAACACACTAAGAGTTTAGGAAGAATTCCATGGATGGAAATCCTAAAAGGGAAACAGTTCAAGATGATTAGGAAACTCTGAAATGAGATTATAAAAGCTCAATCACAGAAAAAGGAAAACAAAAGACACCAGACAAAATTGGGTTGGATTGCATGAAGAACTTTGACTAACTGAGAAATAATGACAAGCATAAAAAAATGGAAAGAGGAATATATAACTAAAACAGAATATCAGCAAATAGCCTGAATCAGCAAGGATGGAAACCAGGAAAGCTAAGGCTCAGAAAGAATTAAGACTTGCAACAATTACAAAAATATTTTTTTAAAGTTTCTTTTTTATGAGAAACAAGAAAAAAAAATAAAGGAAATGATTAGTCCGCTAATGGGAGAAGATAGCAAGGAGATGACGGTAGCAGGGAGAAAGCAGAACTGTTTAATTCATTCTTTGTATCTGTCTTCACGCAAAAGAAAAAAAATACTTCAACTTATCAGAAGCAACACTGTAGGAGATAGAACAGGAATGCAAGTCAAAATAGGCAAAGCATTGGTAAGAGAACATCTATCCACTCTAGATGAATTTAGATCTTCAGGTCCAGATGGATTGAATCCCAGGGTTCTGAAAGAGCTGGCAGACATGAGCTCAGAAACACTGAACAAAATCTTCAATTGTTCCTGGAGCATGGGGGACCTACCAGAGGACTGGAACAGAGTTGATGTGGTTCCAATCTTCAAAAAGGGGGGAAAGGTGGATTTAAGAAACTATACATCAATTAGCCTGACAATGGTATCTGAGAAAATCCTGTAAAAGATAATCAAATAGCGAATTTGTGAGCACCTAGAAACAAGCATGGTGATTACTAGAAGCCAGTATGGATCTGTTAAAAACAGATCATACTTATTGCCTTCTTTGACACAGTGAAAGATTATTAAAGAAAAATCCAATGTAGAACAAAGGAAAGATTTCCTGACAGAACAATCAGTGGAATGGCTTGCCTCCAGAAATTGAAGGTGCTCCATCCCTGGAGGTTTTTAAGAGAAGATTGGATAACCATTTTTCCAGAATGGTATAAGGTCTAGACTAGAAGATCTCCAAGGTCTCTTCCAACCTTGATGTTCTGTGTTCTAAATTAATGGTCCTAATCACATTTTATAATTTCTTAGGTTAACTTTATGCTGTGTGAAGAAGTTCTTCCCTTTGTCTTTCTTAAGTCTTCTGGTCAGCTTCTCTAGCACCAGAGATGGAGAATCCATCAATGGGTTAGCTCTGTCTTCCTGCCCATTAGACCAAGTCAGCCAAACTTGCCATTCCTGTCTTGGGGTAAGCCACTCCCAGTCTTGACTTGGTCTTCAGCACAGACGGACGTGACAAGTTTGGCTCCTGGTCTAAGGCAGGTAGTAGAGACTAATATATTGGTGGATTCTGTTTCTCTCACACCACAGTTATTCCAACAGCGCTGGGATCAGCGCTGTGTGAAATAGTCTGTGGAAGGCTTGGGGAGGTGATCTTTTCCTCTCCTGGACCTGGAGTTATTGCTGAGACTTCAGCTCCCTCCCAAGAGAAAACCCTCTTCAGCTTTTCAGCGCTGGAACCAGCACTGAAGCCGGAGCCTATCCGGACCTCCTGGGGGATGGGGATTCCCCCTAGTTCTACCACCAAATTGAGGAGCCGGCTGGACTCCAGGGGGGGTGGAGATTCCGTCTCCGTTCATTACTTAATCGAGGAGAGTCGGCTGGGCTCCAGGGGTGTGGAGATTCATTCTCTGTCCTAATCACATCTTACAATTTCTTAGGTTAACTTTATGCTATGTGAAGTTCTTCCCTTTGTCTTTCTTAAGTCTTCTGGTCAGCTTCTCTCCATATTCACATTCTCTATATTGTGTGCAGTTTAACACAGCTCAGTTATGTCCCCATTTGATTGCATTTTAATCTAAAGAGTACCAAACTTTATACCCTTTTCTAGAAGAGAAGGAGGTTTTTGAGCCTCCTGTTAATTTTGTCCATCGTCTTCTGTACTTTTTCCAGCTATGTATATAAAATATATAGATAAGGAAGCCTTATCTATATGTTCGGTATAGTGGTTAACTTATCAGGCTGGAGACTAAGGGACAATGACTTGTAGCCCTGCCTTAGGCTCAAAGGCATCTGTGTGATCTTGGGCCAGCCATGCACTTTCAGCTCTAGGAAGCAGGCAATGGCAAACCACTTTTATAACGTATACAGAGAATATATATGTATGTTTGCAAGTTGGAAATAAGTGAAATAGCACCAAGAGTGAGAATGACTTTTGACAGTGACAATTAATACTACAGAGGGCAGGGCAGATATCTTGCATAAGTTATTTGTTAATGTGTGTTTTTTTTTTAAATGAACTAGTCTAAGATTTGATTATATAAATCGGTAAAGAAAAGACTGAAGTCGGAAATATTCTTTTTTTCTTCAACTTTTAAAATTTTATTAGCAAACAAGAAGAGGTTCCAGTAATGAAAGATGTATTTTTGTTTTAATTGTTATTAAACATTTTTAATGTTTTCTTTAAAAAATAGATGTGGCATTTATAACTGTTTATAAAACTATTTATAACTATTTATAAAAATAGTTATGGCATTGTAGCAAAGGAAGCATGGTCCAAGTTATACAGCTAGTAAGAGAAATTTCCCCAGCAAGCTTTTGATCTAGTTTAGTCTAGGAGAAATAGTGATAACAGGTCTATTTCAGACTGTCTCTATTTTACAGCTCCCAGATGGCAGAATTATTAAAGTTGGAGGGGAGCGATTTGAGGCACCTGAGGCCCTGTTCCAGCCTCACTTAATCAATGTGGAAGGAGTTGGTGTTGCTGAGCTGCTGTTCAACACCATCCAAGCTGCTGATATTGATACCAGGTATGAGTTGGATGTTGGTAGTTCTTATACTATATTACAGGTTTTTTTAAAAAAACACACACGCACAGGAACCATTTCATGGGAGAAAAGACATGTCCTGATTTTTAGCTTTACTTGGATGTGGAAATTCTTTGAAAAGAAAAATGTTCACAGATTATAAGAAAATAATAATAACTTTATTTTCATTGTATGTGTATACATATACTGTACACATACAACGAAATTTACATGACACCCAAAGACCAGGTCCCACACACATAATCCCCAAACACACTCCCACCCATCACAATTCCCCACCCCTAAAACCGCTCAAACATCCACCCAACAGACCAAGTAATACTGTCCAACAGTTCACTGATGGTGGCCCTTTAGTTCATTATTAAGTGCAATTATAGCTCTGGGATAAAAACTATTCAGAAAACGTGTGGTCCGAGTTTTAAATGTTCTATATCTTCTGCCAGAAGGCAACTGTCCAAAGAGATTGTAAGCAGGATGGGAAGAGTCTCTGAGAATGTTATGCAACTTCCTCAAACAGCGAGATTTGAAGATGTTGTCCAGGGCTGGTAGCTGGAATCCGATAATATTCTGGGCAGTTTTAATAATTCTCTGTAGAGCTTTTTTGTCCGCTACAGAGCTGCTCCCATACCATGCAAGAATGATAATATGTGTGGTATTTGTCATTGTTACAGGGAGGATATTGAAATGGAGAGGATGTGGCTATTATAGCATTTGCATGCTTATTAGTGGATTATCTTTCTTTTTGTGGAAGCTCAATATTTGATTTAACTAGTGAGGTGGAAGTGCTTTCTGCTAAAGCTGAAGGAGGTAGGTAGGTCTGGGAGCAAAAGGCAGTGCAAGCCACAGATATTTGAGCAGTAGCCTTGTGAAAATAAATCTGTCAACCATAAGTGTGACATGCTAGGAGCCAGAATAACACCCAGCCTTACAATCCAGGTCAATCCTGGAACCAGATTAATTTCTCTAGCAAGTTAAAACAACAGAGATGAATAGTGAGCATAGATATCAGTCGATACCAACTGCAGGAACCCTGCAGTCAAAGCCCATATTGTCTGTTAAAACTGAGGTCCATTAAATTGAGGGTTTACTGTATATGTACTGCATGCCGAGTATGTTAAAGGCCCCAGTGCTTGACTACATTAACATTCATGGTAATAGTTTTATTCAATAGCCATATATATTTCTATTGTTTTTATGATGTATACCACCCAGTATCACCCATATCACTTGTTGATATGGGGAGGGGGTGTGTGATACAGAAATCAAATAAATTAAATAACTATACTATATATACCTTGATGTACCGGAATTTATACAAAAATCTTGATGTTCTGTCTCTAGATCTGAATTTTATAAGCACATTGTATTATCTGGGGGTTCCACAATGTACCCTGGCCTACCATCTCGCCTAGAACGTGAACTGAAGCAGCTTTATCTGGAACGAGTTCTGAAAGGTGATGTGGAAAAACTTTCAGTAAGTACTCTCCCATCAGATAATTATTGGTTACAACATACACAAGGTGGTCACTAGAGGGAGCAAGATGGTCACTAATATAGCAGACAGCCTGAATTAAGTTTGTGAGTTTTGAATAAGTTAGTTTTGAATAGAGATTATTAAAATTCCACACCAGATAATTATGTACTGTTAACTACTTTGGATTATACTAGATTTTGAAGATGACTTAATATGATCTTTAAATGCAACCACTTTATTAGAACTAGGTTTATTCTTTTCATAGCATCATTTGACATTTTTATGAATCTTTTAACAGTTCATAGGACAGAATTGTGTGTCTTAAAATAACATTTCAATTTATTAACATCAATATTTTCCCTGTTGCCTTTAGGGACTGATCAGAACATAAGCATGTTTCATTTTAGAAGGAACTTATTTGTTATAATATTCTATAACTTATAAAATCTACACAGTTAAAAAATACCTATCATTTTACTTGCCATAACTTAGGCAGTATACTTTTACTTTATAGGACCTACTTTCATTTCTTTATTAGAACCTTTCATAGTTCCAGCCTTCTCACAGTTACTGAAGGAAATTGGAACCTTTTGCCTTTTGCACCCACAAATTGTGACATAAGGGATTGTTTTATTTAAAGAATAATTCCTGGGAAGAAGTGCATGTGTGTGTATGTATCCAAAAGATATAGATAGATGTAGATGTAGATATGGAAATGGATATATTTTGATCTATGTCCTTAATGTATTAAAACTTTAGATGAGATCCAGTTGTGGTCCATAACTGGGGAAACGGCAACCATCAAAGGAACAGATATCTTGCCCTTTCAATTCCCCACTTTTGTTCCATGGGGTTGTGGAATCATCAGGAGTAGATTGGTGTTACAGAGGGAACAAAGGATAGAAAATCCTGTTACATATAGAAGTCAGCTTGCACAACTTTACATTGTTCACTTTACCTTAAAGAGAACATTTTATCAAAAATCACTCAAGTAGAGTGGAATATTGATTTTAAAAAACCTCCAAGTAATTTATATAGTAATAAAAGAATATTCCAGTATTTATTTATTTACATGGTTTAATATGTAGTGGACTTAATAGGTCCATTATATTTGTGTTAGAAGAACGTGCATATCGAGTGCACATTGATCCAAGCGAATAAAAGTGGAAACAGCTTGAAACTCCACTTTGTCCCATAGCACTTAAACTATTTTGTTATTATAGTTCTGTAGTTTAACAATATTCTCTAAACTAAGGATCTTATATAAATGTTTTTTAATTAACATTTAAGAGCATACACTCATTACCCACTTACCCAAAAAGTATTTTAAAGCTATCATCATCGCCATTATACTTTGGAAATTTTGTCCCGCAAACTTCAGTAATATGGAGTATCTTTTTTTCTTGTAAGAAATTTAAGATTCGAATTGAAGATCCACCTCGTCGAAAGCACATGGTGTTCCTAGGTGGTGCAGTTCTTGCAGACATCATGAAGGACAAAGACAACTTCTGGATGACCAGACAAGAATATCAAGAGAAGGGAGTGCGTGTGCTTGAGAAACTTGGTGTGACTGTTCGATAAATTCAGAGGCTTTTCCCCATCACTGCTTTGTTGTTGTCATTCCTTTATTACCAATCGTTGGAAGTCATTCAGCTACACGAAATGGAAAGGCCTGTTACTATCCTTAGACTCAAAGGCTAGGTTTTGTTCTGCTCCTTTTTGTTAGATATTTGATAATGTGTCTATATTTAACTACTTAATTGGACCACTTCTTTGCAAACAAAACAAGAGAAAGACCAGCCTACTTACTGCATTGTTTCCTTCCCAGTATGCAGTTGGATAATTCCAATAAGCTTTTTTCCTTTGCTTTATTGCTGTAATGCCATCAGCTTTTGTCCATAAGCTCATCATGGATCAAATATTTTTATTAGTATAAGGACTCAAGAAAACAGTAGTTCTTGACTATCATGTGATTGTAATGATTTATTTTTGATTCTTCTGCCTTCATCCTTATTTGCTGTTTAGTGACATTATTTCTTACATAGGAATTCTGAAATTAAATCAAACTACCAACATCCTTTTTTAAAAAAAAAAATAATTATCCCAGAATATTTTTAGGCTTAAGTACCATGATAAGTGGCTAGGACCAGATGAATCAGGCAGTACAAGTTAAGAAAAAATTCAATGTTATTCCTTTAAAAAGCCTTTAATTTGCTTGGCTGTTGCTACAAATTAGTTACCCAAACCTCTTGCATTTTTCTCTTGGAAGTGTATTTTCCTACCCTGGGCAGTAAGAAATCTTTTTGTATTCTTGAATACATATTATTAGATTCTTCTCCGCTCCCTTGTTGTTTTGGTACCATTTCTTCTTTCTTTGCTATTGGGCATAAAGGGTTGTATTTTTTTTAAATGGGCAACATTAGAATGTCATCTGGGACTGGATTTCCTGGATATTATCTATTATAAGTAATATGTTTTTAAAAAAAGTCTGTAAACTTGAATTATTGGTACATTACAAAAAAATTGAATTGTATTAAATTTTGAACACAGTAAAAAAAGCAGTGCCAAGTAATTCTTGTAAAAAAAAGGTATATGACTGTTAAATGTTACTTAAAATCATCCACATATTTATATATGGAAATGTCCGTAGGTTATTAAAAAAAGAATCTTGAATTTGTGGCAGATGTGTGTGGGGAAAAAAATCTCAATGTAGGCATTTTGTTTGTCTGGTAAATATTCAGCTCAATCTTGACTGGGAAGAAGAGAAATAAAGCAAGTATATGAAATATTGTGTCATTTCAGGCAAACATATCACAGAAAAATTACAGTGACTGTTATTACCCAATGATTTGAGATCTGTCGGAAAACAAGAAAGAAAGTTATTTCTCATAAAGCATTTCCTGGTCAATATATGATCCTTTCAACCATGTATGCCTATAAAACACAAGCCTCTAAACATTTGGCTGGAGTAACTTCAGGCAGCATAAACAGCAAATAGACAATTGAAGGAAACTATTTCATGTGAAAAATAATGGCTCCAAATAATTATTTCTGCTAGTACTGTCCTTTTTTCATGCAGGAATGATAAGCTTAATATATATAGCCTTAACATCTGTAAAGATACTTGTTACAAACAAGCATAAATCTGCAAATGTGCTCCACAGTGAATTAGGATCCAGGCTACAGCAGAGTAGTATTTTATAGTGGTTCCACTTGTCTGGTTTTCATTTTTGCTTACAGGCTTTTACTCTTTTTGCCGGCAGTCCAAAGATAGAAGTGTTTATTAACTGATCAATGTAATTTCTAATAACATAGCACTAGAAGATAGCACAGTGAAATGGATAAAGGTGATTTTAAGTACTTTGCATGAAATATGCATGTTTAAATAAATGTATTTAAAGAATGTGGAGGGAGCTCCATTATAATAGAGCATGCTATTGAAATTAGACAGTAAGTCATCTTTTTTAAAAAAATACATACCTTAAAAAGCATAAGCAGAAAAGTATATCAAGGTGTTAAAAAAAGACAACCAACTTCAAAACACATTAATTGCATGACAACAAGCAAAAGACTATAACATAGATTAACACAATTGTCCTCCTAGCATGACAGTTCAGAAGGCACTTTCCAAAAATATGCCATGTGCAATATAAACTCTTCTGTGGATAGAGCTTTCAATCAGAAATGGGAAAAAAGAGCTTTAGATTTAAGTGAAATAAATTACATCCAAAGCTTTCAGAAATAAATTTAAATAAAAAACTGGCAATTATTAATCTCTAAAATAATTGTATTCAGAAAACTGTTAAAAAATTATATTGGATTATTTTTGTGTATAACTCAAGGCTGCAAAAACCAGTGGCCTGTTAATACTGGGTTGTGGCCACAGACAATAAAGTATATAGAAATTCTAAAGATAAGGAGTCCCAACAAGAGCTAAGGGGGTGAGAAAGAAGTCAACTGAGAACTGACTTTGATTTTCCCAGGATCTGTTAAAGGTGAATGAAGCTAATTGTATGCACATTAACATGCATTCCCCCCCCCTCCAGCTCCACTCTGAGATATTTAGCCACTGATTTCTATTCTTGCCAAGATAAAGAATTTTAAATAATTTAGGGCAAAGATTGGAGCCTAGACTTTGTTATAAAATATATGGCCAAACCGAGCAGTACTTAGCCTTTAAGTGGAGACAGAACTGAATAAGTAAAAAAAGTTACTTTCCAGTTTTTTGATGATGTAAAATAAGAATAGGCAACAAACAAGTTACTTATCTGTACATTTAACAGAGATGCAAATCTCTTGCAAAAAAGATTAAATAAATCAATCTAAAATAGAAAAATAAAAATTGCAAGATGCTTTGGGAGATGTGTATCATCCTGAATCAACTGAAGTTCTCAAATTGTCTTCAAGAACATCCTACGTAGAATATATTACAGCTTTATTTTATTGTGTGCTATGCTTCAAAAATTTGCAGCCTTAAATATAGAGTTAGATTTTTCCAATATAGAATCAAGGATTTTATTTAAATATCATGACTAGACAATCTGTGCCCTGTTGAGCCATCATTTCAGAAGTATTTCCTTCCCTAAACAAAGAAACATGGTTAAAAAAGTAGTGGGAGCAGGAGTGACTTCTGACTTCCTGCTGGCTTCCCCATCGAGTTTCCTTGTGGAAATCTGATGAGCATGGGAAACCTCCCTTTCCATTTCCTTCCCATCAGGCAGGTAAGAGGCTACTGGGGGAGGGAGAAGCAAGGCATTGTAAGACTGGCTGGGAAATTGTCACGAAACAGTGAAAATTTAGATATGTGACTGCAAGAGCAGCCCAGCAGAAGCCAGTAGCACTGAAACAGCCATAATTTCCCCAAATTTCAACCCCTTGGGAATCATGGATCTCAGATTTTGTACATATTCTGTAAGTTAGCCCAATTGAGATATTTTAGTTCAAAAACTGTTGCCCTATGATCCATTATTCACCTAGTTAAAGGTCATGACCAGAGTTTTAGTAGTATATATTTATTTAGCTTATGATGCTAAATTTATTTTATGGTACATAAACCAGGAGATTAGTACAGGGTAGTTGTTTGGCTGCTTAAGATTACTAGTCCATCTGGTTCATACTTGCACACTATCCAGGATACACCACAGCAGGTGAACTAGTTCTACACTCAGAATGGTTAATGGTGTTTTGCAGCATCATCTGTGGCTTTTCCCTCCGCTGATGTTTCCTTGCATTTGGGCAGGTCCGGCACTGGTTGGTCTTAAAGATAAAGCCTGATTCCAAAACATACTTGTTTACATGTATTTACTACCATCATCAGAGTTAAATCTCATTAGCATCTAAGGATCCAGAACAGTTCTCAATTTTAGACGTGGGATTAGAAAGAATTGGGGCAAATTTTGGGGTAGAACTGTACAGATAGTCCTTGACTTACAAGACCATTCAAAGTTACAACAGCAGTGAAAAATGTAACTTATGACCATTTTTCACAGTTACAACCTTTGCAGCATCTCCATGATCATGCAATCAAAATCCAAATGCTTGGCAACCGGTTCATATTTATGACCATTGCTGTGTCCCAAGGTCATGTGATCCCAAGGTCATGTGATCTCTTTTGTGACCTCACAAGCAAAGTCAGTGGGAAAGCCAGATTCATTTAACAACCAGCTTACTAACTTACTAACTTAACAACTGTGGCAAGCAAAGTTGTAAAATGGGGCAAAACTCACTTAACAAATAGCTCACTTAACAATTGTCATTAGTTGAGGACTACCTGTATAGAGCTGTCTGGTAAGAGTTTCCTTATACAATGTTTTTGCATCCAACTTGCTCAGGACTTAACTTTTTATACTTTCTGATAAGCAACAAGGTAGAAATGGAGCTGAAGAAGATCAAGAAGTGCTCTTCTTAATTAAAAAAAAAACTCATGGCACCTAAAGGCCAGCAAACTTGTGATGCACAAAAACTTGAATTGCAAAATATAAGATGGAATTACTTCAGAAACTGCTCAAAAAACTGGAGAGGAAGAATTCACACAAAAATGTGCATGCCTGTAAGTGCTTGTGCATGTGCCTACGCAAGTTGAAAAGAGAAATACAGAAATTAAATATAGGTAAGTAGTAGCCTTGAAACATCTTTTCCTCCCAGTACAAACATGAACAATTCCAGTCAAATCCAGAAATATGACAACCTCATCCATCCTGCATCATGTCTAGCTATTGCAGCCTTCTTTTGTCTCCTGGCAAAAGATTGACTGGTATAAAAGATAAATATAGAAAGTTTTAGAAGCTAAACGTTTTGAAAGATCAACATCTCTCCCTTCTCCCATGACTGTCAGGCATTAATTGGACCAAAGACAGGGTCAGGTATGCTGGCTTCCTCTCCTTCCCAGACCTCAGCTTCCATGGCCATATGCATGGAGCTGTTTTCTTGAATTTAAGCAAACACAAATAAAACCAGGTGCAAGCTGCAATACAGGGAGATGGCATTAAGGAACAAGAGAAGAGAGCCTCTGAAGCCTGTATTAACTATTTGCTTTAATTCCATTGAGTTGAGGTCTTCATGATTTGTACGTGGATGGGAATCCACCAGCAGAGAACAGCAGGGTAGCTGGAAAATTGAAAAAAATATATATCCTGGAAGAAGACAGTGGCAAATAGTATTTGTTGTTTATGTAGTCTCCCGAAATCAAACATTCTACTCAGAAATAACTTTCCCTGACTTCAGTGGGACTCAGCCCCAAGAGAGTGTGTTTGAGATTATGGAGAATTCATGGTTGAGTGGAAATAGGTGTAGGGTTTTTGCAATGTGCTTGTTAACAAAAATTCTGGGCTTAGCTTCAGGATTATGAAATATCAGGATAAGTAAGCACATCAAGCAATTCTTCTGAATGAATGATTGATATACAGTACTAAATCCTTTGTCCTAAAGACAATAATATCAAACTTCAGGCAATAAAGTATTTAAGTTCTGCTTTACTCATATAATTGGGCTATGTCCTCTTTGCATTGCTTCTGGTTGAACTCTTTATGCTGTTTCCTTCCATATGTAATTATACAGAAAACAGTTCTTTGTAAAATCAGCAGATTTCTCATAGCTGATGTGTTTGTTACCTGTCATTTGCATATGGTAATCACTTTATCTGCATGCTTTTCTCCCCCATCTGGAGACCTTTGGGAAATTCAACATCCTGGAGATTGAATTTCTCCATGTCCAGGGAAAAGAGAAGAATATGTTCAGAAGCTGATGTTTTGCTCTCTGAAAATGAGTAAAATGCATGCCAAAAAAAAGGGGGGTGTGGGAATCGAACAGTTGTCTGTTATCTGTCCAAGCTTTTTGTTGCTAGAAGAGAGGAACTGAAGGAAATGACTTTTAGGTGCTGCTGGGTTAAAGAATATGAACAGTTTGTTTCTTCAGGCTGTAGACTTGTCTGGTAATATAATTAACAGTGAGACAGATGCAGAGGAAGGCATCATCGCATCTGCACAAAGCAGGATGACTGGAACAGCCCAGAGGAGGAATTGAAGAGGGAATCCCCACCAGCAGTGCAGAAGGACAGAGGTTGCCAAGAACAGTCAAACTGATTTAGGAAGAAAAGCTGAGGAAACAATTTCATCTCCAATTGTTGGGGGGAGGGGAGAGGAGGAGGAAGAGGAGGATAGAGATGCCAAACCAGTTTTCAACATGTATACACCCTTTCCCCCCTTCTCACAAGATTACCTCAGAAACAGGGAATATAGATCGGAAATAGAAGGCTTAAGATCCTCAAGTTGCAATTCTTAGCTGTGTATAATCAATAAATTGTGAGGGATGCTGGGAGTTGCAGTCCAGCCACATCTGGAGAACCTTAAGTTTCCTCTGAAACAACAGAACTAATAAATCTAGTTTCTTTTAACAGAAGAATGTTCTATAGTTTACAAACAGAATATGGATAAATAATATCCTTCATTTTGAACAAGTTCTCCCTCTTAATTCCAAGGCAAACAATAGGGAAATAATAATAAATGGCACTTACATGTAAAGGTAAACAGGGAGCAAGTTGAGTTTTATAGGTAGATCTCTCTGTGATTTGCAAGAATTTATTTACCTGTAACTCTTTATCTTTGGAAGCACTGAATATTCTCCCACATCAATAAAACCATTTAAATGAAAGAGGAATGTTATGTGGCCAAGGATGAAAAAACACTGTGAATTCAAGTGAATTCTGGCACTCACATTCTTTCATTAAAAATTCTTTAATTCTGAATGCATCCGGTTTAGTACTATGTAAACAGGTAGCCTTTGCTAGTTGGTGGACTTTAAATTAAAAAATATTCATTTCATGAATCTGAAGTCTGTTTACCCACTTAACATCCTGGTTTGTTTTTAATATTACAGTAATGATTAGGTTTTGGTGTTGGTTTTTAAAAAAGTTTTAGCCTCTTTTAGTACTCACAGTATCATGTCTAATCAATCTAATCAAGCAAAAAAGCATATATATTTTTATTGAAAATGACCCAACTAGCATGGCCAGCAGTTAAACATTACAGCATTGCAGCGCAGAGGCTCTTCATTCACTCAAGGGTGGGTGCACAACACATCCTTCCAGATTTTGCTAAACCACAACTTCAAGGCTACCTGCCCATGTTAAGGATGGCTGGAAATGACATCAGAAGGTGCCGTGTACTTCCCTGTGTTTTCCTTTCCTGTTCCTTAGTCCTTATTGGTTTTATTTATCCTACTCCCACATTTTAAAAGAAATCTCCTCCTCTGATGGTGTGTTATATTTATGTAAACCTTGAAATTCTCCAGAGCTTCTTGTCTTTTGGCCATAAGTGTCTTTTTTACCATCCTAAACCTAAAAGAGTATGTGCCATAGAAATGAAGGATACCACTTCAGTGATGTGAAAACAATAGCCATGTTATGCAAGAATTTGTGTGCTTTTCCTAAAAAACAAAATCAATGAATATTATAGCACTTATTAATCATGAAGTATAATAATTGAAAATCTGTTTGCAACATTGCTTTGCCACTTTTCCTCAAGTTCCGATCCATATATATGCTTCTTCTTAGTTTCCCCCCGTTCTTCAGATGCAGTTCCATGCCAATATTATAGAGGGACTTTATGACTTACAATAATGATGAGATTTAAAACTGAAATAATACTTTCAGATGAATTCTGGCACAAGATTCAAAATAACTTAAAGCGTTTGTTATTCAGCTACAATTTCTAAGGGCTTCCTCAGGTAAAAAAGATTTAAGCATCTCTTGCATTCTCTGGGGTTGTGCATGCTGGCTTCAAGTGGAAATTAAGATGTTTGCAGCCCCGATGTAAATGCATGAGAGTAAAGAAAAAGGAGCATCAGATAAGCAAAGATAACATTAACACCCTGAACCTGATGAAGGCCTGAAAGAAGTAGCAGGAGGCAAGGATGTGTCAGAGGGAGAAATGGAGGAAACTAATCCTGTGAAATGAATAAGAGCAGCAATGTTTCTGTTTACCGTCATGGAATCTTCCCTGTATCCTTTCTGTATTCTGCCCATTGTATGTGACCATTGAAGTATAGCATTTGGATGTACTGAGTGCTCCGCTCCATTCAGTTGTCTCACCTCTACTCCAAATTAAGGGATTATAGCATGGGTGTCAAACTCGCCACATCACATGACGTGTCGCGACATATCACAACTCTTTTTGCATTGCCAGCAATCGGGTGGGCGCGGCTTCAGTATGATGAAACTGGCCTATGGGCCGGCAGTTTGACACCCCTGGATTACAGGGTAGTAAAAATAAAAAAAATTGATATTCTGTTGGGTCTTCTTAATGGCTCAGTCTGGACTTAAACAGTAGTCCCAAAATGCACCAAACATTTCCAGTTCATAATGTACTGAGCACAGTATACTATTTTCTCTTGCAGAAATAAAGATCTCCTGATACAATTCCAAATTGCTCCTACCATATGGTTAGGAGCAGCGATAGAAAGTATGTTCATTGGCACCCCCCCTTGATACCAACCAGGGTCTCTACCCCACCAGATTTCACTATTACATTTAAATATATCTTCATTATATAAAAAAATACAGGATCTATGCTTTTGTAAACATTGCTTTTATTTATAAGGGTGGTACTGAGACTATACATCTTAACATAATTCTTGGAAAAGAAAAATGATGACTGGTTGACAACCTGTGTTTGACAATGAACCCACCTACTCAGAAAAAAAGACACAATTCTGAGATTGGGCAATCCCCCCAGTTTGCTTTCCAGAATGTAAGCATTATGTTACTGGGCATGTGCACCATTTTCTGAGGATGCCTATTTCATGCTTATAGAATTCCAGATAAGATCAGGAATATAAATAATAATGTTGCCTACCAAAAAATATTTTGTTAACCTTCCATATTTATTTTGGAAACTACAATTCCTAAGAAGATACAAATGTTTACTATTCAGCATTACCCAGAAAATATTTGCACACTTGTTTCAATATTGTAATTATTGAAACTACTCTCCAGTCACTTTCTACCTGCAATATTCTTTCAGGGGAAAACAACAGCAATGAAAATACAAACTCTTTGCAACACGGACTAGCTTAGAGTTGACTTAAGGTTGCTTTGGAGGACATTATAGTTGGGTAGGCAAAGTATGAATTGGTCTACAGCAGACATGTCAAACTCGGGATGTCACATGACATCGCACGACGTATCGGAGCTTTTTCCCCGTTGCCGGCAATGGGGCGGGCACGATTTCCTGATGGGCCGGCAGTTTGATACCCCGGTCTACAGGTTGTTTTGACTTACAGCTATAACTAGGACCAGAATTTCCATTGCTAAGCAAGGTGGTTGTTAAATGACTTGCATCTAATTCTACAGCCTTTTTGCCATGGTTGTTAAATGAATCACTACAGTTACTAAGTGAATCTGGCTTCCCCCATTGACTTTGCTTGTCAGAAGTCAGCTGATAAGGTTATAAATGGTGATCGTGTAATCCCGGGATGCTGCACACATCATATATACATGCTGGTTGTAAGTGCCTGATCATGTGACTGCGGGGATGCTGTAATGATTATAAGTGTGAAAACTGGTAGTCGCTTTTTTCAGTGCCATTGTAACTTGGAATTGCTGTTAAACAAATGCTTGTAAGTTGAGAATTATTTGTATTCTCTTTCCTGTTTACTTGAGCCCTCTCCAACTCCCTATCTTGCCCTCCACCAAGTGAAAGATCTGAATTCTTTAGATGAAAAGATATTATTCCCAGGAAATTGTTGGAAAGACTCATGTTCTTCCACTCAGTAATCCATTTCTGGATAATCAATACCACCCTTGCCTCTAGATATTGCAGGGATTTTTTGTAGTTTTAGTCCCAGTGCACCTAAAGAGTTCTAGGATGGAGAAAACTGCCCTAAACTCCCTCCATACTATCAGTATCATTTGAGGGGGGGGGGATTGTTGAGATCCTGTGCTTTAGCCCACCGTGAAACAGAGGAATGTGAATGGTTTTGAGGCCAATCCAGCAGATGATGGTGGTCTGAGGGAACACTCTTCCTGTAGATGCACATAGGAAGTCTGAGCAGAGCAACTGCAAATGTTTAGCACTATTAAAACAAAGGGTGCTGTTTAAAGAGTTTTCCCAGCTCTGTGCTTTGCTGTGCTTTGCCCTGTGGGGCAGTCAAAGCGCTGCCTTTCACTTCTTTTCAAGAGGGATGATCTGCTGATGAAAGAAGAATATATGTAACAGATTGGGGTGTGTGTGTGTGTGTGTGTGTGTGTGTGTGTGTGTAGTGTGTATGCGTATGTATATGTATATGTATATGTATATATACATTCTTGCCTAGCAACAGGGCCACAAGTATAATGGAAGGACCATATGTCAAAAGACGAATTGCCTATAATGAGAACTGCGGCATTTGGGGGCAGTGGAATGGGACAGATATGCGGCAGCTGTGGCTTCCTCAAGCGCCAGATCATTGAGCAAGCTGAACTTAAATGTATTTCCCAGAACTGCAAAACAATGAATAGCCATATTGTTCACAATTACAATTAGGGGCTGACTTCCTCCCTTGCCTGGGGGCCGAGGGAGGAAGATTTCTTTCTGCTTTGGGGGCAGAAGTGGGGGATTCCTGGCTAGTCTATCACAGCCAGCTCCAGGGGGACTCCAGGGAGGGAGGTTGAAGGAAAGCAGGCCGGAAGGAAGTTATGCAGGGTAAGTAGAAAGAAAGCCTCAAGACAGGACTTCAGAACTATCTGCTATGGAGCCATTTAAATCCTACCAGTTTTTATAGGTTCATCCAGTTTTAGAAATGAACCATTATCATCATCATCATCATCATCATCACCATAATCATCAGAAATATACAAGCAGGCAAGGCTGGGTCTAAAAATGTTGGCAGCATACTTCTATATATGCAGAGACTCTTCTAATCCAGTATATTCCTTTGGTTATTTATTCATTAGTTATAAATAGAATGTTTTCAGAATATGTGGGTCTAAATTTATTAGGAATAACAATCTAGAAAACATCCCCCCTCCATGTTCAAACTTGAAACATAAAGCCTTGTGAGCTGATGCAGTGCAGTGTTGTGACTACATGCAAATAGGTTTATTGTGCATAATTGTTAGAGCTACAAAATTGGGCTCAGTAGGGTGTCTCTCTCTTCCCCTCCCCCCCCCAAAAGTCAGGCATTGACAGAATTATTGCTCCATTTCCCAATGCATCTCTCCAAAGAACTGGCCAAGCACTAATAAGGAAAACGGCACAGTGCAGTTTTAAGTTGTCATTCTGCAGTGTTTTATGTGAGTCATAGAGGACAGGAGATGGGCATTGCATCCAAATTTGATACACTCATTGTATATATCAACAAAACAGTTAAATGAACGCCAAACCACTTTTGCAGATGTTAGTGTTATAACATAACAAAAAGAAACTGGAAGTAGGAATATTTTAAAAGTATTTCACTTTTATTATTAATAGGATTACAAAAACTAACATCAGTGCCCATGATCATTTTCTTAAAATTTATTTTCATCCTTCCTGTTATCTTGAACTTTAAACGTCTGTTTCCCTGCCTGCAGCTAGGATAAGCTTTGATTCAACATAGCATATTGTTTCTCCAGTGATAGGTACAAACATGGATAGACTGGTGTTCAGTTCACCGTTCATAGGAGTACAGGGAGTCCTCAACTTACAACAGTTTGCTTAGTGACTGTTCAAAGTTACAATGGCACTGAAAAAAGTGACTTATGATTATTTTTCACACTTACAACCATTGCAGCGTCCCCATGGTCACGTGATCTACATTTGGATGCTTGACAACTGATAATGTTTGCAGCATCCCAGGGTCATGTGATCACCTTTTGCAACCTTCTAACAAGCAAAGTCAATGGGGAAGCCAGATTCACTTAACAACTGTTACTAACTTAACAACTGAAGTGATTCACTTAACAAATGTGGCAAGAAAAGTTATAAAATGGGACAAAGCTCACTTAACAAATTTCTCACTTAGCAACATAATTTTTGTGCTCAGTTGTGGTTGTAAGTGGACTACCTGTATAATAATTTTGTTTACATTAGCCAGGTAGTATTCTTAGAAAGATAAAATAGAATAACCCCAAATATGATATCCTGAATTACAGGTAGTTATAAACTGTTATAAATACATGCCAGTTGCCAAGTGCTCAAATGTTGATCATGTGACGGTCGGGTGAAAAATTGTTATTAAGTAATTTTTTTCAGCGCCATTGTAATTTTGAACGTTCACTAAACAAATAATTGTAAGTTGAGGATTACCTATACTTAGAATCTAAATAGTAGTTTGGAATACAACTTTTGCTCAGTTGGAAGCAGTAATAAAAACCTAGATGGCTTGGAGTACTCTGATCTAAAGATAGAATTTCGTGATAAGTAACTAAATAAAAGACATTCACGTGCAAGTTTTTTTCTTCTTCAAAATTGTCAATAAAAACTAAACGTTCATTTGTTACTCCAAATGTAGCAAAGTCAAATGAATTCCACCTTATAGAAAGGAGAAAAAAGATGAGGCTATGTCTGCAGAACAGTTCTGCTGCAAGGTGAGCTACAGGCAGCCAAGGGCAGAAGACAGAACAGTTTTGACTTATTTTGACAAGTGGCTATTTTGTGGGCAGAAGATGCAACCAGACACCCAAAGCAAGATGCACATTGCAACACTGGATGAAAGAAGAACACAGATCATGGGGCCCTTTCAAAGGCCTAATTCTTCAGAGATATATTTGCTGGTTTCTGATTTGGCACTAGTACGAAAGGGTACAGTAAGTAAGTAAGGCATACAATGATAGTCTTTCAAGGCAGTCTTGCTATTCTTTTCTCTCAAGTTTGCACTTAAATGAAATCAAGAAGAAAGCTCTAGCAATCTATTAATCTTTATGGTAAAAAGCTATTGTGGGTATGAGTCACAGCATATTGAGGATCCATTCAAATTATATTTTTCCATTTGCATTGAATGCATTCTATTGTGGGTGGCTAAAGTGTTTACGGTTTCCTATATGAGATTAATAGGAAGGAATTGGATAATTTTTTTCCTGCAATTGGAGTGGAACAGTTTCCCTTACATTTATTTATTTATTTTTATTTATTTTATTTACTTATTATTTATAACTCAAGGTGGCGAACGTATAATATCTAATACTCCTTCCTCCTCCTATTTTCCTTAGTGGCTTTCATGGCTAAGCCAGGATTTGAAGTTATGGTCTTCCAGTTTCTAGTTTGCTGCCTTAAGTACTAGACCAAACTGGCTCTTTCCTTGAACATATGACTGGTCTCTACATCTTAAAGCTGAATTCCAAAGATAGCAGGCTGAAAGATCTGGTTTTGCTCATCTCTAATTATTTTAGATTAGAAATAGCAGCATTCAAAAAATCTTCCCTCTTTGTTTATGATAAAATTTGGTAGACTTCAGGTTCATGGGATCCACCAACCAGAGATCTACCAACCACAGACTCATTTAAAAAAAATGCTCAGATTACAATGTTACACATTGCATAAAGTCATAAATTATGAATTGCAAAGGATAGTTCCTGGGTCCACACATTATGTTAAGTGAGAATCAAACAACCCACCTGATGGATTAATCTGTGTGAAACCAAGCCATGAGAGATTCCCAAAAACAGAAGGCTTCCACATTCTCACTAGAAGAAGTGGAGAGCAGAGAAAGTTTTGCGAATTCTCTCTTCCCCAGATGCTTTGTGTCACTTCTCTATACACTTTGTAAATAATGTATTGTTCAAACATTTTTTTATCTTTCTGGATCTGTTGTCTATTTACTATATAAGTTAAAATAGTAATTTACAAATTACATCAGTTTTATTTAACAATATGTCTGATTCTTTACCAACAGAAGTAAATGATGCCACAGAGATAAACAATTTTTTCATACTGTAGATAAGAAATGCTTGGAAGCTGCCTGGAGTTTGCTGAAAGAGGGATGGCTATATAAATGCTTTAAACAAACAAACAAACACCAGAGATTTAATTGGTTAGGAAGTTCTTTAGATCTTAGTAATACTTCAATTTTATATTTTCTTGTAATAGTAATAGTTCATTAAGTTTCCACCTATTTACTTCAGAATTCTTCTATTTAGTCTTACAATTATTGGATTATAAACCATGTAAGAGCTGCTGCCTCATTTGTGAGGGTAGATTTTAAAATTTGATAAATAAAAAAATAAATAGACTGGTTAACAATGAATTCCCCTTTATGGATTACTGCCTTGTCATGGCGAAGGGGCTTCTGTTACTCAATGAAGCTATAAGCTATGCTGTGCAGGGCCACCCAAGACGGACAGGTCATAGCAGAGAGTTCTGACAAAATGTGATCCACTGGAAAAGGAAATGGCAAACCACTCCAGTATCTTTGCCATGAAAACCCCATGGACAGGACTAAAAGGCAAAAATATATGACGCTGGAAGATGAGCCCCTCAGGTTGGAAGGTGTCCAATATGCTACTGGGGAAGAGCAGAGGGCTAGTACTAGTAGTGCCAGAAAGAATGAAGCGACTGGGCCAAAGCCGAAAGGACGCTCAGCTGTGGATATATCTGGTGGTGAAAGGAAAGTCCGATGCTGTAAAGATTTTTTCTCCATAGGAACCTGGAATGTAAGATCCATGAATCAAGGCAAGCTAGACGTAGTCAAAAAAGAGATGACAAGACTGAACATCGACATCTTAGGAATCAGCGAACTAAAATGGACAGGAATGGGTGAATTTAACTCAGATGACCATCAGGTATACTACTGTGGGCAAGAATCCCTCAGAAGAAATGGAGTAGCCTTCATAGTCAATAAAAGAATAGGAAAAGCAATACTGGGATACAATCCCCAAAATGACAGAATGATCTCAATTCGAATCCAAGGCAAACCATTCAATATCACAATAGTCCAAATCTATGCCCCAACCACTGGTGCTGAAGAGGATGAAATTGACCGGTTCTATGAAGCCCTACAGCACCTTATAGAATTAACACCAAAAAATGATGTCCTTATCATCATGGGGGATTGGAATGCTAAGGTAGGAAGCCAAAAGATAACCGGAATAACAGGCAAGTTTGGCCTTGGAGTACAAAATGAAGCAGGGCACAGGCTGATAGAATTTTGTCAAGAGAATACGATGGTCATAACAAACACTCTTTTCCAACAACCCAAGAGACGGCTCTACACATGGACATCACCAGACGGTCAACATAGAAATCAGATTGACTATGTGCTCTGCAGCCAAAGATGGAGAAGCTCTATACAGTCAGTAAAAACAAGACCAGGAGCTGACTGTGGCTCAGATCATGAGCTTCTCGTTGCAAAATTTAGGCTTAAATTTAAAAAAAGTAGGGAAAAGCACTAGGCCACTCAGGTATGAACTAAATCATATTCCTGATGAATATACAGTAGAGGTGACAAATAGATTTAAGGAATTAGATCTGATAGACAGAGTGCCTGAAGAACTATGGATGGAAGTTCGCAACATTGTACAAGAGGTAGCAACTAAAACCATCCCAAAGAAAAAGAAATGCAAGAAAGCAAAATGGCTGTCTGAGGAAGCTTTGCAAATAGCTGAGGAAAGAAGGGAAGCGAAAGGCAAAGGAGAAAGAGAAAGATACACCCAATTGAATGCAGAATTCCAGAGAGTAGCTAGAAGAGATAAGAATGCCTTCTTAAATGAACAGTGCAAAGAAATAGAAGAAAACAACAGAATAGGGAGGACCAGAGATCTCTTCAAGAAAATTGGAGATATGAAGGGAACGTTTCATGCAAAGATGGGCATGATAAAGGACCAAAATGGCAGGGACCTAACAGAGGCAGAAGAGATTAAGAAGAGATGGCAAAACTACACAGAAGAACTATACAAGAATGAGCTTAACATCCCAGATAACCACAATGAGATGGTCACTGACCTCGAACCAGACATCCTAGAATGTGAAGTGAAATGGGCCTTAGAAAATCTGAGCAACAACAAAGCTAGTGGAGGTGACAGTATTCCAGCTGAGCTATTCAAAATCTTAAAAGACGATGCAGTAAAAGTGCTACACTCAATTTGCCAGCAAATTTGGAAAACTCAACAGTGGCCACAGGATTGGAAAAGGTCAGTTTACATTCCAATTCCAAAGAAAGGCAATGCCAAAGAATGTTCAAACTATCGCACCATTGCACTCATTTCACATGCTAGTAAAGTTATGCTTAAAATCCTACAAGCTAGACTCCAGCAGTATGTGGATCGAGAACTACCAGAAGTACAGGCAGGATTTCGAAGAGGCAGAGGAACTAGAGATCAAATTGCCAACATACGCTGGATCATGGAGAAAGCTAGGGAGTTCCAGAAAAACATCTACTTCTGCTTCATTGACTATGCTAAAGCCTTTGATTGTGTGGATCACAACAAATTGTGGCAAGTTCTTAAAGAGATGGGAATACCAGACCATCTTATTTGTCTCTTGAGAAACCTATATGCGGGTCAAGAAGCAACAGTGAGAACTGGACACGGAACCACTGATTGGTTCAAAGTTTGGAAAAGGAGTCCGGCAAGGCTGTATACTGTCGCCCTGCCTATTTAACTTATATGCAGAGCACATCATGAGAAAGGCAGGGCTAGATGAATCAAAAGTTGGAATTAAGATTGCCGGGAGAAATATCAACAACCTAAGATATGCAGATGATACCACCCTAATGGCAGAAAGTGAAGAGGAACTAAAGAGCCTCTTGATGCGGGTGAAGAAGGAGAGTGCAAAAGTTGGCTTGAAACTCAACATTAAGAAAACCAAAATCATGGCATCCGGCCCTCTCAATTCCTGGCAAATAGATGGGGAAGAAATGGAGGTAGTGACAGATTTTATTTTTCTGGCTCCAAGATCACCTCAGATGGGGACTGCAGCCAAGAAATTAAAAGACGCTTGCTCCTGGGGAGGAAAGCTATGGCAAATCTAGACAGCATACTAAAAAGCAGAGACATCACCCTGCCAACAAAAGTGCGTATAGTCCAGGCCATGGTTTTCCCAGTTGCAATGTATGGCTGTGAAAGTTGGACCATAAGAAAGGCTGAGCGCCAAAGAATTAAGGCCTTTGAACTATGGTGCTGGAGAAGACTCCTGCGAGTCCCTTGGACTGCAAGGCGTTCAAACCGGTCAGTCCTAGAAGAGATCAACCCCGACTGCTCTTTAGAAGGCCAGATCCTGAAGTTGAAACTCAAATACTTTGGCCACCTAATGAGAAGGAAGGACTCACTGGAGAAGGGCCTAATGCTGGGAAAGATTGAGGGCAATAGAAGAAGGGGATGACAGAGAATGAGATGGCTGGATGGAGTCACTGAAGCAGTAGGTGTGAACTTAAATGGACTCCAGAAGATGGAAGAGGACAGGAAGACCTGGAGGAACGTTGTCCATGGGGTCACGATGGGTCGGACACGACTTCGCAATTAACAACAACAACAACAACAACGAATTAGAAACTGAACATGTCTAGACTTGAATATGTTTTATAAACTGAAGAGTAGTATGTATATTTTATTTCTGCAAGATGTTTATATCTCCATGCACCCAAGAGAGATAGCAATGACATATAAACTGAATTTTTTAGGGAGTTTCTCAGGTCTTCTTTTACAGAAAATCATTCTGAAAGTCAGTTTGGTCTAGAGGTTAAGACACCAAGCTAGAAACCAGGAGACTGTGAGTTCTAATCCTACTTTAGGCATTGAAACTGCCTGATGACTTTGGAGTCACATCAGTCAATTCTAGGAACAAGGCAATGGCAAGCTACTTCTAAAAATCTTGCCAAGAAAATTGCAGGCACTAATCCAGGCAATTGCTAAGACTCAAGGCTGACCTGAAGGAAAAAGAAAACCATTTTATCCACACACATGGGGGAAAAAATTATATCTCTTGAGAAATCGGAATGTCTTCCTCTGCAATTTCCAGAAATACTTCAAAAAATAATAGAACTTTACTTTTTTTTTCATTCAGAGCAAAAACAAGCAATTGTTATTTTTCTAGATGGAATCTGAAAATATAATATCTTCCTTCTTCCTCTTGGAATTGTATCTCTGAGGTTACATGACTTGCCTATGGTGTTTAACAGTACAACCTACAACTTATCTGGGTTTTAGAATCAGCATCAGCAAAAGCAGCCAAGCTTGTCACATTGTTCAAACTTCATAGCAACCAAGATTGACAAAATTTGATGAGCGTTGGTGCCTTCATGTCCAGAAATGCAGGCCATGGGAAGACTAAAAATTCTGAGAGGCAAAGCTGCTGCACCAAAAATACATACAGTTTCCATCCTTTGAACTATCCTTCTTTGGTTAAAAGCCAAGTAGTTTATTTTCACTTGTGCCGTTGGAACAGTGAAGAAAAAATGCATCCCTGCACTTGCTGCATAATACAGGAATGGGCAACTCAGTGACTTCCAGATGTCTTGGACTACACCAGTGGTTCTCAACCTGTGGGTCGGGACCCCATTTGGGGTCGAACGACCATTTCACAGGGGTCGCCAAACAAGGCTGTCCGCCATTTTTTCTCCCTTTTCTTTGGCCACGCCCCTGGCACCCGGTGATGTATAAGTGGTTGGGGGTCACCACAACATGGGGAACTGTATTATGGGGTCGCGGCATTAGAAAGGTTGAGAACCACTGGACTACATTCTCAAAATACTATGCAATTATTATTATTAAACTTATTTATATGTCACTGTAATTCAAAACAACTCTCCCTCTTCCTCTCTCTCATCTAATCTATCATCTACATCAAATTTATATGATACCCATTTCACTCTCCCAATCTATTTATCATTCATCCTCACTGGAAAGGCATCTTATATAGGGATCCCTCTAATGGCGTCACTGCTTTTTCCTCAAATGCGTATTATTCACTGTTTACCCATTGCCATCTTCATGAAAAATGGACTCCTATAACCAAGTAGAAAAATACAGGATGTTTAATTTTCCAAACTGACTTGTTTATCATGTGTCCAGTTTCCATTCTTCCCTCTCTGGAAGAAACCCAGATTTGAGGGAAAATGATATTTGTTACTCCATTGGAAACCCTGAAAATAGAGTTTACAACAGGTTAGCAAGTAGTTCCACTTCTCTTGCTTGTCTAATAATTTATATTTTGATACCATCAAACACAGTACAAACCACTCTGCTAGAGTGAATTCAGCAGTCCTATCTTAATGGAGGAATAGTAAAAGATTACTGTACTATCTTATAACTACTTGGTGAAATTGCTTCCCCAAATAGAGAAATAAAAAAAAAGCAACTCACAACCTATTCTGGATATGAAGAGAGATGATGTAGGTAAACTGATTATGAAGGCTGAAATTCTAGGCATATATATTTGGAGAAAAGTCCTATGAAATTTAGTGAGTTTTACATCTGAGAACCAAGAGATCTGACAGCAGATCTTGAATATGTATTTTTTTAAAATCTGTTTTAAATTGCGAAGCTCTTTATAGCTGCGAAAACTTCCTGTTATCTGGGCAGTCTGATAAAAAAGCATTTGTAACACTAATTCCAAGTGAGATTATGAAGTCCATGCCTCTAAACCCTTTGAATGTTATATACTTTTTTATAAGCCTTGTTACTACATTTTGACACTGCTAATTACTCCTGGAGAAATCAGCCATTATCAAAATATTTTAGATGACAGAAATCAGTCCTCCAACTGTGTTGATAGTTTGGTACATTTTGGAACTTCAGAAGTTTCAATGACATGCTTTCACCAAAACGAAAACAGGAAACCATTACGACTTATGTACAAATAGCAGACATAGTGGCTCCTGGGCCACACATCCAGATCATCCATTAGACTGCACTTGCAAGCTCTTCTTAACAAGAACATATTTACTACTATTGAACTTCTCATAATTGCAATCTCACTCTTGATTTGGTTAACTTGGGAAACTGAATACTTATTTGTGGGAAGGGAGCCCAGTAATAACGGAAGGAATTCTCAGAACTCCAAATGCAAGAATAGAATAGGAAATTGATTTTTATCTGCTTAAGTGGAGATTGAGAATTCTGATATTACTTCAAGGAATAACTTGTAACCATAACCCACTCTCAAAATGGTTTTTAACACTTAATGAAGTTTCAGAAAACATTGTAAAATCATTATAGTTTGACAGCCTCTCTTCCCAGCAACAATGCCAAGCATTGAGAAATGCTAAGTGTTAAAATAATCGCAGGCAGCACAATGAGGCTTATTCGCAGATATAAATACCTACAATCCTTATAGTTGAATAGCCTATCCTAAATAAGTTTATTCAGTGGGCTGTTCAAAATAACTGCACAAAATTACAACACAAAACATCCATCACATGCCTGTGAGATATTATGTAGCCACCACCATGTCACACAGCACTGAAGCCAGAAATTAGCATCTTCTCAGAGGCATATTGTCTGAATGCCAGGAAAGCTTGTCATACCCTCACCTACAGTCAGGCTTTTAATTAAAGACTGGCTTGTTTATCTGAATTTTGCCATAAAAAGACTGGAATACAAGTCTATACATTTACTGCAATGATAAGGACAGACCTGGAATATATCATTCATCAATTTTACACTAAAATTTATTGTGTACTAAGAAACTGTTTTGTGAAAACAAATAAATAAAAACAAACAAACAAACAAAAGTAAAAAAAAAAGGAATGCTGCTGTATATATTTTAGAAATAAGAAAAACACCACAGAGGTTTGTCTTGAATCTCATCAATTACCCAAAGTGTCCAGTTTGTCAAAACATGAAAAACACTTACTTGTTTTTATATGATGTATTTATATTTACATGGTACATTTTTAAAGCAATAGCTACAATGATCATACTTATTAGAAACAATAAAAAAGAAGTTAAGAACTAAAATGTACATCATACACTTGTATATATATTCTTTACACAGAGGTAAAAAGGCTTATAAAAATCAATACAACTGAGTTTTTAACTTTTAGTATACAGATACATAATGGAAGGTTGCTTCAGGCACTTAAATCTGTTAACGTGAGCAATAGCTTAAAAAAAAATCACAACTTAGGGAAAAAAAACCCACCTTTTCGTTAATGGATTGTTACCACAGATACAAAAATAAAATCTGAATCATTTCTCAGATGATTAATGTCAGTACTGAAAAGCTGAGAGGAGGAGAAAACCACACACTGATCAGCTGCAGTGTGGAAATCAATGGGAAATATTTACACACCCCCAGTCCCCCCCCCCAGTTCTGCTCATGCCCCTCTGAAGCCTCCTTCCCAAAGCAAACCTCTCGCTCCAACGCACAGAGAGAAAGAAGGAATGTGAAACAAAGTGCCAAGGATTCAAAGAAAGCCAAGGTAGAGATGGGGAAAAGGAATTTACAGGAGGAGGCAGATAGGAAGGTGGAAAATTTTAGCTGCTTTAACGAAATAAATAGGGGCATCTGAATGGGGAACCTTGACAATCCTTAAGATATCATCTGTAGTGTTGTGCTTCGTAGAGGAGAAAGACCTTACAGAAATTCAACTTTGCAACAATCGCTAGGATAATAAAGTTGTTCCATTATTTTATTTTTGAGGCTGGCTTGATGTTTGTTAGTCACCCTTTAGAGGGATGTCATTTGCTGTCAGGCACATAAATATGCATTTATCCCTTGAATCCCCCCCCCAATTAAAAAATAATAATACTAAAGTGAAGAGCTTCTTTTACTATTTAGCACTTTTCCAAAAAAGGATATTTAACAGCAGTATTTTCATTTTTGCTATGTATGTTGCCTATATGTTACAGACAAATCTCAGATTTGGAATTTGAAACATGAACAATGGAGATTTTAGAGCTAATTGACTCAAAAGTGAATTGAAGGCTGCAATTGAGGAATTGTTTTAAAAAGTTGATGTAAACTAGCCTGTTAAGGAGGTTATACGAATTCTTACTGATCTGCTAAACAAAGAAAAAAATATTACTTCGTTCTTTATGTATGTGAAAGATGAAGTTATCCAGTTCAGATTTTTTACTTTCTATTAAGGATGAAAGAACTGTTGAATTTCAATTCCTCATTTTTTCAAGCTTTAACCTTGGCTTATCCCATTTTTGTATTTATCTTTTTGAATACAAACTTTAGGCAACAATTGTACCATTTTTGTGCTGAATGGCAAGCATATTTCTCAGCAGAAGGCAATTCTACACTCTAATTATTTTTTGCTCACTTTTCTCCTGACACCTGATACTGTGTTGTTGTTTTTTGTTTGTTTGTTTGGAGAACTGCAAACCAACATTCTCACATAAGTGCACATTCCAAAAGGTAATTTAATTTCAATTCGGGTGTGGGTCCAAAAATGAAAAATCAGGTAGATTCGCAATACAATACAGAACTAAAACTCATTGACCCAATCCCAATGATGTCAAAGATTTGAGTTTGCATGGTCCTTACTTTAATCTTCATGATAGGAGAGTTTATAGCTAAGTACTCACTGCCAGAAGAAACCCTAGGTGGGCTCTGGAAGGGGAAAAAGCAGATTCCTTCCCTCCAAAGGAGGGCGATATTGACAGGGGGAGGAGCTATAGCATCAAATCACCTCAATACAGCCAGGAGGTAATACAGGCCCAGCCAGCATGGGAGCAGGCTATGTTTCATCAGCTCCTGCCTGTAAAGGCAATGCAAGGAGGAGCAGATTCAAGATCTTCTTAGACTGGTTTCCACACTGACACCTGCAAGCCAGTGTGGCCTCTCCTTAAGACTTCTCCTGAGGTGCCCTGAGTTTTAAGAGTAGCTTGTTATGGCAAAAGTATGGGGTGGAGGTTGTGTTCAGGAGGGCCGCTCATTGCAAGGGTGCTGGATCCCAGCCCATGTCTTTCTGGATTGGTTCAATGCATTCTATGAAGTGCCCAAAGCAGAGAGCAGCAAAAACCGGAAAAAAAAAATGTCATCTGATTGTGAAATCAATGCCTGAGTATAACCAGGGGTGCTCTGGCTGCAGGATTTGGCCACAACATCACAGATTGTTGCATATGCAATTAAACAAGATCAAAGCAACAACACTCCTGGAAGGAGCTGCTGGCCTGTTTTCGCATGGAACAATGCAAGCGTGTTCACTCTTGGTTGTTGCTATTTGGCAAAAAACGAAAAGCCATTTCCTTTTCTTTTAATTAAGACTTCTTTCAATGTGCAATAGAAGAGGTGGGAGAGGGGCAAGGTCACGCATGCCCCGGCAGTCAGCTGCCCAAAACAGGAACGACAGTGCCTGTTCTCACAAGCCAGCGCCTAGCTGCCTCAGAATATTCAGATTGTACTATGCTATATTATAGCTAAACTGTTCTACACTTTATTCCTTTGAATAAAACCTTTGCTATTTCCACATCATATATTAGAAAAATATCATTTCCCCAGTTAATTACAAGCCTTGTACACAAGACATGACTTTTAAAAGAAAATAAAAACCTCACAAAATTAAGGTTATCGCTTCACCCTGCTGTATTTTACAACTCAGAAATCATAGAAGTGGGTTTGATACAGGTTTTGCAATGCATGCACGCTTTATACACTACCAAGTTATATTGAAATTCACTGCTTGCCAGTGTCAGGGTGCCTAGTGATTCCAGCAGGGCCCACCTTAAGGGCTACTAAATATTTGAAGGGTCCTAGTATCTTTCAGGGAAAGATGATAAGGAGGGTCTGGGATTTGTTTTGAACTATTCACCCTGCTTCTCTGCAGATGCCAAATATGCTGGTTCAGTGCATTTGAGAGTGGAGAACAGGGTGGCCTTATGCCAACTGCAGGTTGATCCTTTTCTCTGCATAGCAGATAGCAGATAGCTGAGGATGGGGTGGGGGTGGGATGTTGGTTTAGGCCAATAACAGAGAACCTGAAAACACCCTGGTGCAACTTTGCCTCGTTACCTTTTCTTCCTATCTGGGCATTATGTCACTGAACGGGAACAGAGAAAATAGTAACATTGACCCGACGTCACTAAGAATTATTTATATTCACAGTATAGTTTACTGTGCAGATACAGGAACTTGAGAAATGGAAGATGCATGCTGCCTGGATGGGGAAACTGTTCTCAGTCAATTTCACCTAAGAACAAAGGCATGCAGGTTAGTAAAGAAAAGGGGGAGAGACCAGCTACAGCACACATTGGTACTAAAAGCATGAGTAAATGCTTCTTTTAATTCTCCCCTCCCCATTTCCGCAATATCTCTGGATTCATGATTGGGACAACATGTGTCAATTCCTCTTAGGCTTTTCTTTAAAGAAAGAAAAAGAAAGAAATGCACTTCCATTGAAAGAAACTGAACAATTAAAACAAACCCATGTTCCTGCCTATATCTAAGTGATTGTCAAATGCTATAGCGGTGGTGCCCTTTGGCTCTATTAAATCCATATCTAACAAGTAAAGGTGCAGGAAGTCCTATGTCCTACTCTATGATAGAAAATGTTCAAAGCACCCTCATTGGTTCAAAGGCCTTCAAGGCAAAGACACTGGCCAATGATATGCCTTGCAATTGAGATTTCCCTATATTTCTGGATTAGTCTGGAAAGCATAAGACCTCAGATTAATTCCAGACGCACTCCCACCCTGGATTCCAAAAAGGGGGGGATGGAGGATTCTTTCCCTTATCTTTAGCATACTGACCTGTAGACAAAGTTTAAAGCAACATTCCCTCTTTTTGTTTTCAAGGTACACAAGTGCATGAGTGTACATGTCAATTTCAAATATGCGAACTCCCCGTTTGCCTCAGATAGGAACATCACAGCGTAAAGACTGTTTTTATCGGGAAGAACATCAATGCAAAGCTAATTTTTCCACTGCTATTTGGAAGAGAAAGGCGATGGTGGCTGGGGAAAGAGGAAGAGGAGAAACCTATTTATAAAGATTTCAATTTGTGTATAAAAATTGGTCTGAAATCACAGGACTTCTTGATTCTCACATATAATACAGGTAATACTAAGGCTCATTTCCCACATTTTAGCTGAACCCTCAAAAATCAGAAAACCCCAGAAGACCACCAAAAAAACATGATGGAACTTTCCAGGAAATGTAGGTTGTGCGATTGTTGGCCCTACATTATCGTGGTGTACAGTTATTACCCATAAACATCTTCTGTATACACAAAAATCCATACCCTCAAACTGGCTGCAAGGTGCTCACAATTCAAAGTGAGATTTCACTCCATTGTTATATACTCTCACGGGTGCGACGAGCTTGCTAAATATAGGTTACTCCTGTGAGATGTTCCAAATTCCATCCCATTCAACCATTCCCATCTCAAACGCTTTCCTTGAAGGAGGGAAGGAATAATCACACAGAAGATCTTCTGCTGGATGACAGATCAATAATACAAACGTCTATGTGGTACATTAGTCTGTTAGAACTCTGAGAGCAATCAATGCATAGCAGCCAAGTGGGAGGGAAAGAGAAGGAGCCGTCTGGTTCCTAGATTCCAACAGGCTCCCAAGGCCGGCTCAGTTGGGCACAAATTGAGAATGCTCCAGACCAAGAACGGGAAGAAAACAGGCCTTCACTAGCTTGGAGCGCTGTCATCCAGCTGCTTTGTGTTTCCCACCACAGCACCTGCACATCACCCCACAGTGGTAGCAAGTCCGGAGGGGCAAGTAACAGCACATACAAGGGGCCAGAAAGGACAAGGCAATTAGGGCCAACCACCGGAGGCAAAACTTCTCATCGCTGGTATCACAGGAGCAAGGGTCCATATAGTCGCCTTCTGGATCAGACATGCAGTGATAGAGCATACTGTCTGCACACCACATGCAGCTGACTCGGCGGATACAGCTTTGGACTCGGTCTGGAGCATCCTGGCACTGACCCCGCCTGTTTTCCTCGTGGTTGAAGATGTCTCTACAATAGACACATCGTGACCTTTCCCCGTCTTCTTTTCGCCGCCGCTGTTTACATCTGGCTGGCTGAGTTTTTATCACGGCACCCTTAATATCATCCCCTTGATCAAAATCAGTGTTACTAACATAAGGGTAATTGTAGTCATGTTTTGAGGCTTCCGTTTTGGCAAACCGCACATAGGAGTCGCCATCATCGGGATCAATGTACTTCCCCCGCACAGGGGTATGACGGTAGTCCTCGTAACCTGTCACCCAGTTCTTTTCCCTTGGATTAATCCGTACAATCTCCTCATCATCGTCGGGGAAGCTGACATGTCGGCAGGATCGCAAAATTGACTATAAGTGAGAGAGAAAGAGATTTAAGAAAGCGCAATTTTTTAAGCAAGCAGGTGGGTGTGACATTTAGCAGTAGATTTATCAGAGATACAAGCACAGATAATGACACAAGTAAACGCAAAGGCTAAAAATATTCTATGTACAATAAAAGCCAACAACAGAAATTATTGTGGAACATGAAACTGTAATAGGATAAGATAAAATAAGATAACCTTTATTGTCATTTTTTTTACTGTGGGCACAATGGCACACATCAAAAATGAAATTTAGTTGCCCACTCTAAAAGTGAAACACATACATGACACACACCTAAACATACTATGAACATATGTATAGACCCACATCCCTACATATACATAGCAAATAAATATTAAATACTGTTCATCTTGAATATATTAATGGAAGGAGGAAGCTTGAGAGTTCACAAGGTTAATGCTGTATGGAATGAAACTATGCTGAATCTGAATTCCCATAGAAAGGTACCCTTCCTCAACTGATACTCTCTAGAGTAGGGAAGGATAGTGAAAACGATGCCTTTAAGCTTCCTCTCCACAGGAGGACACAAGCTGGGGTTTTGGAGTTTCCCACAGTCACTTACCATGGCCTTAACTGAAGCCTCAAACACTCCAAGATTGCCTATTTCTTCTGAACTTAGAAAGCTAAGCTATATAACCAATCATTCTCGTGACTGTAGCATTTGGAGAGAATATCAATGCATTTTCAATTACTGATACAGTCAAAATTACAGTGCTGTTTTTTTTAGTACATATTGAGCAGGGTAGGGAACAGACAGTTTCAAAGATAGCCTCTTTTTAAATAGGTTACATTTTAATTAAATTTAAAATTTTTTAAAAAAAATAATAGGAAATTTTAAATAGGCAATACACCAGGCCTAATACATTTTCTGCTATTTCCCAAAAAAACAGCTAACCATGACTTGGAAGATAATAGAGTAGAACTCCTGTCACAGAGCTCTATCAAAGAGCTCCTGCTTTCGTACATGCAGATAGTCACCCGACTTTCTGGCCAAGCCAGTATGAAAAAAAAAATCACCATTCTGGAACAGCAAGGGAAAAAAATCTAAAGAGCAGCTCACTTGTTCTAGATGGTAATGCTCAGGGCTAAACTGGTCATGAAAGTGGCCACGGGTGCAAATTCGATGATGCTCAAAGGATGGAGAAGATGCTAGTGTTCGTAAAGGCTGCTCTCTTTTCTGAGAAGAATTAGAAGAACTGTCGGTGGCATTCTGTAAAAAACAAATGGGACAATATTAGCTAAGTTATAAATACAATCTTTCTGCAGATTTGGGTCACAATAGACACCTCCCTCTCTAAATAAAAGCTGCTAGATTTTAAACTGACCAACTTTTCCAAAATCAGAGGTGGTTATGTCAAACCCTAAAACCTGGGAAAACAAGTCACAATTTTTGTATTCAAATACAATGTTATAGCTAAAACAGACTGAACCACAGCTTATTCATTATTTTTAATCTAGTATTGTTGTATGAACCCAGGTGGTTTACAAACCAATGTATACAATTTAGTGTTAAAAAGCTAGTTGAATAGTCAGTCTAACCTACATAAGGGATTTAACATCACATTGTTTAACCTCTTATTTCATGAAAAGTAAGGAGACATCGGGAACACACTGTTGTATTGATAACAGCATCCCTGGGTCAGATTTCACTTTCTTTAGTGTACTGTTTAAAATCATGGCTCTATGTTAAAATACTACAAAAATTTGCCCCTTGCTACTGTCTATTATTGGCAGAGACCAGAAGAGTCACTATATAGTGATTGCATAGTTCAAAGTAGGTGGGTCTTAAAATGTTAATGTTAGGAAGCAGAAATGTACCTAATCTATTTAAGTTGCTGCTATACAAATTATAGCCATAACATCAAGCTTCTACCCACACACCTGCCTCCCATTTGATAAATTCAAAGGAATCTCTGTATACTACAATTCAGAGAAAAATAACAAGGAGTAACACTTATTTATCTTCATTTATTCATCCATCACATTTTTATATCACCCATCTCACCTAAGTACTCTTGCATTTGCATTTCACGTCACTCTAAGTTGCTCAGGCTAATTTTTCTGCTTTTTAATAACCAGGAAAAATTTGGACACATTTCTGATTTTTCTAGAGCAAATTTGTACTTCACACTCAGCTAAGAAACAGGAATTGTTTAATTTCAACCAATGTGCAATTGGGGAAAAAAATGTACAGTGAGAATTCTCAAGTCACAAAGTGGTGTGATACACTGAAATACCCAGAGTTAGGAACCACATGCCAATATTCTGAGTTGGGACTATGCAAAGGACTCCTTTGGAGGTGCTAGAAACTGCATATGAACACAACACACACACACACACGCACACACACACACACACACACACACAAGCTGATAAAAGAAAATGGGATTTTAGCCCTTTTATAAATAATGTGTACATCTGAAATGAGAAGAGTTAAAAACACATTTAAATCCTTATCTGAGGCACAGTATACACTCTCACTACTCATATACAGTTTTGGCCCTCCAGATAGGCTTTTAACACATTCTCCTGGAGCCCTGTGATCCTAACTTGCAAAACTGGGCTGACATCTGCTGCACAAATGTTAGATCTTCATGCTCGTTACCTTCCAGGTAAACCAACATTCTGGCCTGTCTCAGAGCAGAAAATGAACTGTGTAGGCTAACTTCACCTAGGATTATCTACTACATCACAACCTCTTGGTGCTGTACATTGTTAAGTCAACCCAATTCTTACGAAACAATCTAAAGTGTTTCATAGATAGATTAAATGGCTGCTTAACTTCCATTTCTTCCCAAAGAGAAACTTTGGAGCAATAAAAGTAACTATGCTTTTATACAAAGCTTCGCATATTTTGAATGAATATTTTCAAAGTTTTAGCTGCATCAGCTGTTGAATTCTATTTTGGCAGTGGATTCCAGCTCAAATAATGTGGATGAACATCATAACTGCAAATAAGTGACCCCATCTGACTTCTTAAAATATCATTCTGTCTGCTCTGAGACATCTCTGCTTGTAATAACTGTCTTTTTAATATATCAGCATAAGCTCACAAATGCGCAGCTGAAGTTCGGAAGGAATTTTTAAAAGCTGTAAATAGCAAAATATGAAGGCAGAGCATGTGAGCAAAATTTAACACAATTTTTTAATTCAAATGCTTCTATTACAGACAAACATGGTATTTCATCTGTCATGCTATTCTTATATTAAATCCTAGATAGAGGCAAGAATGGAAAAAGGTACACATGGTCTAGAGAGCCACATTTAACACAACACTCCAACCTGCATCACTATGACTCTTCCCCTTTAAAGAAGCAACAGAGGCACTCAAGTTTTGATTCCCATAATGCTAAGACACTATACTGTCTTAGCACAGCATCCATTTAAAGGTCCACAACATTCATTTAAGATGTCAACAGTTAGCCTTACTTTTCTTGTTGCCTGTTAAGAGTATGTCTACATAACCTCAATCCAGAGACTGCTTGCTGGCCCCAACTGACATTTTGTACTTCCAAGACTACCCCAAGAACATGCCACTGAACTGCTAAGTTTCAGAATAAAAGAAGTTGTACAAAAATAAAACCCACATTTTAATAAATTGACCAATAAAAAAAAAAAACCAGAAATGTTTGTCCTTCTTCCACCTGGTGATATATCATCATCATCATCATCATCATTGTTATGTCCCGAGCCTTTGCAAACGGCTCGGGCGTTTGCAGGCAGTCCCGGGCAGGTGCCAAGCTGCCCGGGACCAGACAGGCTGTCGCCAGCGCCGTGCGCATGCGCGGGTGCTGGCGCGGGAAAAGTAACCCATTTACCCGGGAGTTGCCTATATAAGAGGCTGTGAGGCGTTTGGGCTGAGCTGAAGCCATCTTCCTGTAAGCTGAACTCTGAATAAAAGAACTTGAGAACTCCAG